>NC_081392.1:11926112-12155706 GCF_030684315.1 Stegostoma tigrinum
CGCACTCACACACAGATACACTCCTACACACAGACACATGCAATTACACTTACTCACATACAGCAACAGACAGATAACTACAAATGGTCAAATTGATGTATTTTTGTTCTCATCTCCACAACCTGTCCATTTTCTCCACTCTTTGTTAGAAGTCCTGAAGCTAACTGCACCCTCCCCAACAACACACCAGTGAAAATTGGAATAATTCCACAGAGGCCAGTATCCCATCACTAAGTTAACCTTTATTTGTACAAGGGGAGCCCTTGAGACTGATCCAGCTCCCTCACAGCCAGATCTTAGAGTGAACACAACCCCTGACACTCCTGTTTATACCTGTCAGTCAGGGGTCCCTGATTGGACCAGATTAACAGTCTCAGTCAGGGAACTCAGATTCCATGAGGTTGCCCCTGGCTGACCTCATTATAGTCACTGCAAAAATCAGACACATTACCGCAGTCACAAAGTGAATGTTTGACTTTCCCAGTCTCACAGATCTGGAGCAGGGGAACGGGTGGCAGCTAATGTTCCCTCTAATTTCCCTTTTTCTGTGCGTGACCCAATGTATGGTCCCTTTAAGGCCACGCACGTTGGCACATCTTAAAGGGGCCGTTGTTGTTGTCAGCATGGCATTTTCCCAATTGTTTCATGGCCGGTCCCCCATAGGGACTGTTGACAGGATAGTGGGACTCCATTTTGGATGTGGGAGAAAAGAATTCCTGCTTAAAAACCTACTGCAGTCACACTGTGTGTGTGTGTGTGTGTGTGTGTGTGTGTGTGTGTGTGTGTGTGTGTGTGTGTGTGTGTGTGTGTGTGTGTGTGTGTGTGTGTGTGACGCTCCCAGCTGTTTAAGTTCGGCGTCATGAATCACTGTGAAAGCTGGTTGCAGTCAGTGGCATCCTGCAGCCTCAACACTTCTCTTGAAGGGTTTAGTGACAAGTGGGAGCTGCAGCAATTGAACATGCATAACACATCTCTGAGGCTGCTCTTTGATCGATACTGTCAGACACTATTCTTAGGCTGGCATACAGAAAGGTATATGGGAAGATTAAATGCCACGCAGTGAAAAAAAAATGATTTAAACAGACTGCTGTCCTAAACTATTTTTATTCGAGCCTTGTTGATCAGCCCTGTTGGAGTCGGAATCTATATTTTTAGCTGTGTGTGTTTCTGCAATATCAGCATAGCCATCATCCCTTGCATGCTGTGGTTCCGCTTTTGGCTGGAAATGGGTGTCTATCTTATCAACATTTAGATAAAGGACAGTGTCACACAAAGCTGTAAAGTACCCAAAATCAACTGATGCTTTCCCACTAATTTTGTTGATTTTGACAAAGGTGATCACTCAGGTTTAGAGTTGCGCTGGGCCAGGGTGGAATCAGTGAGCGACTATGAGGCTGTGTTCCTTCAAATTTGCTGTCTCAGTCAGTGGCACACCTGTCTTTGAAGTGGAAGGTTGGAGGGGAATTTGCAATGGGGTGGTGACCCCCATGTATCTGCTGCCCTTGTGCTTCTAAGGCTCACGGTTGCTTTCAAAGGAGGCTTGAGGATTGCTACAGTGTGCCCTGTGGAAGGTACACACTGCTGCTATTGTATGTCGGTGATGGAGGGAGTGGATGTTGAAGGAGGTGGATGGGGAGCTGAAGAAGCAGGTTGGTTAGGCCTAGATGGTGTCGAGCTCCTTGAGTGTCAGAGCTGCACCCATCCAGACAAATGGAGATTATGAGATAACAAGGTATGGAGCTGGATGAACACAGCAGGCCAAGCAGCATCAGTGGAGCAGGAGAGGTGATGTTTCGGGCCTAGACCCAGATTATTCCATCACATTCCTGACCTAGGAAATAGCAGACAGGCTTTGGGGAATGAGGTGATGAGTTATTCCCTTCAGAATTCCTGGGCTGCTTTTGTTTCTTCATTTCAGTTTCTGGTGGATTATAAGCCCCATTGATGGGGAATTCAGTGAGGGTAATGCCACTGAGTATTGGAGGAGATGGTTTTGTATTGTTGGAGATGGGTCCTTCCCTAACGCTTGAGAATTGTGAATGTTCTGCCATTACTGCTTTCCATATGTCATACAGTCATAGCAACAGTTAATGTTCTCCTGTGAACTGGGGAAGCACAGCTACATGTAAAGTAACACTGGATTCCTATAACACAGCAAGTTGGCATTTACATAGCACCTTTCACGGCCTATAAATGTATATTATGGTCAAAGAACACTTAAAGTGCACCCAATGTTCTAATGTGGGAGACCTGGAGACCAATCACGCACAGAAAGTTGCCATAAACATGATGGCTCAGTGATTAGCACTGCTGCCTCACAACATCAGGGACCCAGCTTCGATTCCAGCCTCGGGCGACTGTCTGTGTGTTTTTGCACAAGTTTCCTCCCACAGTCCAAAGGTATGCAGACTAGGTGGATTAACCACAGGAAAAATCCCATGTGCGGTCATAGGGATGAGTTGGGTTGGGGGGGAATGATCTTCAGAGGGGTGATATAGACTCAATGGGCTAAAAGGCCTCTTTCTGCATGGCTGGCATTCTATATCTCTACAAACAGTAACGTCATAATGACCAGATCAGCTCTTGCTTGAAGAATACTTATTGTGCAAGGGCACCAGAAAGATTATCCAGAGATAGTTAGAACTGCTGGAGTCAGAGATAACACAGTGTGGAACTGGAGGAACACAGCAGGCCAGGCAGCATCAGAGGAGTATGAAAGTTGACATTTCAGGTCGAGACCCTTCTTCAGGCTCTTGCCTAGATTATGACATTTCCTCAAGCCTCCTTCAAAGGCAATCTCCAAGCCCATGACCCTCTGGAAGGACAAAGGCAGCAGATGCATGGGGACACCACCCCCCAGTCAGACCCCGACCAAGTCACTCTCCATCCTAACTCAGAAATACTTCACTGTCCCTCAGTCATAATCTCAAAACTCCCTCAACGGCACTGTGGGCATCTCGACTGCTGTTCAGGAATGTGGGTCATCATCACCTGCTCACGGGGCAATGAAAGTAGGGCAATCAATGCCAGTGATGCCAACATGGCAGAAAAGAATGTAAGCAGGTTCAAAAATACTTAAGGATAGTCTGCTTACCCCTTTCCTCACATGACTACAATGTCCTCTCTTTTTCCCAACAACAGGCTCTCTATTCTTCTGCAAACCAGCTCTGAAATTCAAGTGGACTGGTCCATTACTATAGAGGCTGTCCCCTTTAAGAAAGTGCTCATATTTATGTATTTGTCCCACCCAACATCCTCAGGAGGTAAACTGTGAATCAGGCGTTCCTGATGTTTGTATCACCCTTATTGGCTTTAAATAATCTGCCCACTACAACAAAGGCAGGATCAGATGTCATATGGACATGAATGGCATTCTTCCCAGAGTCTTGGTCAAACAGAAAGACAGATCGAGTGCTTTATTTACTATTGCTTAGTCACCAACCATTCTTTGAATGAAGTGTAGGGAGGTCTCTGAGCTTTGGGTGACCACTTGCATTACATTTTGGCTTTCTGCCAATTCACTTCAGTCATTGTTCCAACAAGAAGGTAGTTCCTTTTAGAACATGTTTGTAACTTTTGAATCGAAGCTTTCAACTGGGTGCAGAGATAGCGTGCCATGGCACTTAGAATTATTCTCTTCCCATTGCGTGGGACTGCCTGTTCCATTCTTGTGTTCACTTTGCAAGGCAGTCTATCACAGACCATTGTATTCAGGCTAAATCCAGTAATTACATTTATTTATGAACAAGCTGATAACACAACAGCAGAAACATTTTGAACAACATTGATAAGATCTTAGTTAATCTGTTGCATACATTGTGTTAAACCAATAACAATTTTGCCAAACTTCTGATGAGGCATCACCTATACAGTTGAGCATGAAGTATATCAGTGTTGGAACTTTGACCAGAGTCAATAATCCTTGATAGTAAGCTGAGAACAATAAATGAGACCTAAGTGGCACTGGCTTCTAAGACTGATGGGAAACTCCCTACTCGGGGTTTTGCTGCTAATTAGTGAAAGCTAACTTAAATACTGCTACTGCCTGTTAGCACCCGCTACCCCCATAGCACCAGGCACTCAGGTTCAAACCCACCCTTGGGCAAGTGTCAGTGTGGAATTTTCACATTTTCCTTGTGTCCGCGTGGGTTTCCTCTGGGTGCTCCGATTTCCTCCCACAGTCCAAAGTTGTGCAGGTTAGGGTGGGTTGGCCATGCTAAATTACCCATAGTGCCAGGGATTATCAGGTTAGGGTGGATTGGCTGTGCTAAATTACCCATAGTGCCCAGGGATGTGCAGGTTAGGGTGGGTTGGCCGTGCTAAATTACCCCATAGTGCCAGGGATTATCAGGTTAGGGTGGGTTGGCCATGCTAAATTACCCATAGTGCCAGGGATTATCAGGTTAGGGTGGGTTGGCCGTGCTAAATTACCCCATAGTGCCAGGGATTATCAGGTTAGGGTGGGTTGGCCGTGCTAAATTACCCCATAGTGCCAGGGATTATCAGGTTAGGGTGGGTTGGCCATGCTAAATTACCCATAGTGCCCAGGGATGTGCAGGTTAGGGTGGATTGGCCGTGCTAAATTACCCATAGTGCCCAGGGATGTGCAGGTTAGGGTGGATTGGCTGTGCTAAATTACCCCATAGTGCCCAGGGATGTGCAGGTTAGGGTGGGTTGGCCGTGCTAAATTATGCATAGTGTCCAGGGATGTGCAGGTTAGGGTGGGGTGGCTATGCTAATTTGTCCCATAGTGCCTACGGATGTGCAGGTTTGGGTGGGTTGGCCGTGCTAAATTACCCATAGTGTCCAGGGATGTGCAGGCTAAATGGGTTAGCTATGGGAAATGCAGGGATCCAGGGATGGGATGGGGTGGGTCTGGGTGGGATGCCCTTCGGAGTGTGGACTGGATGGGCTGAATGGCCAATTTGTGCTCCGCAAGCTCCCACAAAGAGCAGTATGATAACGACTAGATATCTGTTTTGAGTGGTTTCTCTTTGGGTTTTACTTCTTCCATTGGCAAGCTCATAAAAGATGTCCTTTCACACTCCCTGTCTCAGAGCGACTGAAATCAGGAGCTGGATTGGAAGGTGAGCATCATGCATGGGTTAACACTCCAAGGCAGAGCAACCCCAGTGCCCGTCCTCCAAGACAGGGAAAAATTAATTTTCGAAGGTGAAGTAAATCTAATTTTGTTGCCACGTGTGTCAGAAACAGAAATTTCAGATGAAAATCTTTCAGAAGTGGAACAGCATTCTGCAGAAGACAGACACTGCAAACCGCAGAAATATTTTACTCACTATACACTACAATCGCAATTGTAAACTCGCGGCCATTAAAATATAATTCTAGTCACAGAATCGCTGTCTGCGTCACATTCAGTCTCATTAATAGTTCATTGACACAACCCAAAATACCCACCAACGAGGCGTCGGGAATGCAGAGTCTTGAGTGATGCTCATGTCATGATTCATTCATGGTGTTTACTGAGAGCAGAGCTCAATCAGCTGGAAGGAAGAAAGCACATAGCTGTACTCTCAGTTTACGTCCTAATACTTCTTCAGACAGTCTGTGAGGCAGTGCATTTACATTGGCTCCAGACTCTGCTTTATGTCATTCTTAAATCCCCTTTGCTCCTTCCAGACTAAATGCTTAACAGAACATCAGTTGTATTAAGATTGCATGAATATTTAGCATTGTTGTAAGAGAGAGAATGCTTCCACTTTTGGAGAAAAGCATAACTGAATCCATTGTTTTAAGGTTAAATATTCAGTGCGTCCAACACCACTGCTCAGTAACAGCGCTATGGTTCCCTGCGTTAACTCTCTAAGGCTCCTTTGACAGCACCTTCAAAACCCATGACTTCTAGCTCACCACAGATTGCTATGAAAGATTCTCCTTCCAAACCTCTCCCCTTGTCTGTGGTGCGGTGACCCTCAGGTTAATACACCGTTGGTCATCGCTCTCTAATGAGAGAGCAACCCTATGGTCTGGTAAGACTGTAGAGTCATACAGCAAAGATTCAGGCCATTCGTCCCACCACCATCATCATCGACAGTCCCTCGCAGATGAAGATGACTCCCTACCCCTCTCAGGGTGGCCGTACAGACTGTTGGGGCTACCGCAGGCTCTGTTACACCTGGGGGCAGAAGGTGGGCACGGGAAGGGGGTGGGTGGGGCGTTGGCGTGGCAGCACCGCCCCTTTCCCTGCTTTCCTCCCACCTTCCGCTTTTTTCCCGACGGTGAGTCTCCAGGAGCTCGATGCCTTCCCGGATGCTCCTCCTCGTCCACTTTGGACAGTCCTGGAGGCGGTGATTCCCAGGCATCTGTGGGAATGTCATACTTCCCCAGTGAGGCCTTGAGGGGGAATCACTGAAACGCTTGCTCTGTCTCCTCCCCCCCGGGGCTGGCCTGCCTTTTCTGAGCTGGGGGTGGGGCAGCTGGCTGTCACGTTGAACACACAGACTATGTAGACAGGCCATCGCAGCCGGTCAAGGGGGAGGGGGTCAGTGCCTTGATGCTGGGGTTGTTGGCCTGGTCGAGGACATTGGAGTTGGTGGGTCAGTCCTCCCCGCACAGGGTGGGGTTATTCTGACACCATGTGGATTGTTGCAGCTTGAGAAAGCATCTGATCATCACTAGGGATGGGTGATAAATGCTATTCCAGCCAGCGTTCCTGTCACCTTTTCTTTGTTCAAAAGTATCTTTATATCTATACAGATAGTCACGGAAGCAGTTCGGCTCTGTACAATAGCATATGAAGAAAACAAGCAAATTTCAGAAAACTGAAAGAACTGAGGATGCTGTATATCAGAAACAAAAATTCCTGGAGAAGCTCAGCAGCTCTGGCAGCATCTGTGGAGAGAAATCAGCGTTAATGTCTCGGGTCCGGTGACCCTTCTTCTGAACAAAGGAACAGAGGTTCTGCGGAAGGGTCACTGGACCCGAAATGTTAACTGTTTTTTTCCTTCACAGATGCTGCCAGGCCTGTGAGCCTTTCCAGCAACTTTGTTTTTGTTCCTGATTTACAGCATCTGCTGTTCCTCCAGCTTTTATTTGAAAGATTTCTTTCTGCTATTGGGAGGATTGGCCAGGGAGAACCTGCTCTTCCTCGGACACTGCTATGGGATCCCCAGAATTCACCAGAGAGGTCAGAAGGAACTAAGGTTTAACTGGAAATGGTGAAATGCTCCCTCTGTCTGGTACTGGAACATTCACCTGGATCAGGGATCATCTGGACATGTAATATTTCAGATGAAATCATAGAAACATAAATAGACTTCAATCCACTTTCACAGAGTTTTTTTCTCTTTATTCATTCACCTAATGTGGGTGTTTTTGGCTAGGCTGATATTAAATGCCGATCCCAGAAGGCGGGTAGGGGTCAGCCACATTGCTTTGGGTCTGGAGTCACTTGTAGGCCAGACCAGGTAAGGATAGCAGTTTCCTTCCCTAAAGGACATTAGTGAATCAGATTAGTTTTTCCCCAACAATTGACAACGGATTCATGGTTGGTGTTAGATTCTTAATACAAGATTTTTAAAAAATTATTGAAATCAAATTCCACCATCTGTCATGGTTTGGATTTGAATCCTGGTCCCCAGACATTATCTGGTCTAGCGAGTTTTGAGAAGATTCGTAGCTCAGGTTGAGGTTCTGGATGTAAGTTTGCTCGCTGAGCCGGAAGGTTCATTTTCAGACGTTTCGTCACCATTCTAGGTAACATCATCAGTGAGCCTCTGGTGAAGCGCTGGTGTTATGTCCCGCTTTCTATTTATGTGTTTAGGTTTCCTTGGGTTGGTGATGTCATTTCCTGTGCTTGGTGTTGTTATTTCCTGTTCTTTTTTCTCTGAGGGTGGTAGATTGGCTCCAAATCAATGTGTTTGTTGATGGAGTTCCGGTTGGAATACCATGCTTCTAGGAATTCTTGTGTGTGTCTCTGTTTGGCTTGTCCTAGGATGAATGTGTTGTCCCAATCAAAGCGGTGTCCTTCCTCATCTGTATGTAAGGATACGAGTGATAGTGGGTCATGTCGTTTTGTGGCTAGTTGATGTTCATGTATCCTGGTGGCTAGCTTTCTGCCAGTTTGTCCAATGTAGTGTTTGTCACAGTTCTTGCAAGGTGTTTTGTGAATGATGTTCGTTTTGCTTGTTGTCTGTGTCGGGTCTTTTAAGTTCATTAGCTGCTGTTTTAGTGTGTTGGTGGGTTTGTGGGCTACCCTGATGCCAAGGGGGTCTGAGTAGTCTGGCAGTCATGTCTGAGATTATCTGGTCTCTGGACTAACAATCGAGCAATAATGCCACTAGGCCATCGCCTCCCCAATGCAGTGAATGATTTTCAGAAGAAGGGTCTAGGCCTGACACATCAGCCTTCCTGCTCCTCTGGTGCTGCCTGGCCTGCTGTGTTCATCCAGCTCTACACTGTGTTATCTCTGACTCCAGCATCGGCAGTTCTGATGATGTCTGAATGATTCTCTGGTGATAGTGATGATACATTTGATGACCACTTACACCCACCTTCCATCTTGGAGCTCATATGGGGCACCATTCCTAACCAAAGTGGATATCTTTTGGTCAAGTATTGCGAGCTCTGGGCCACTGCTCTAAGAAAAGATATCCTGAAATTGGAAGTAGTCCAGAGAAGGTTCTCTAGGCTGATCCCATGTATGGTGGAAATGTTCTATGAGGAGAGGTTGAGCAGATTGGGCCTGAACTGGCTGGAGTTTTAAAGAATGAGAGGTGATCTTATTGAAGCATACAAAACTTTTAGGGACTTGACAGAGTAGATAAGGAGTCATTAATTCCCATTTCATGTGATCCCTACAGTGTGGAAACTGGTTATTCAGCCCAACCCCTCTGAAGAGCATCCCACCCAGACTCCCCTAATTTCCTGTATCTAGCCCTAACCTAAACATCCCTGGGCACTACGGGCAATTTAGCACGGCCAAGCCACCTAGCCTGCACATTATTGGACTGTGGGAGGAAACCGGAGCACCTGGAGGAAACCCACGCAGACACTGGGAGAATGTGCAAACTCCACACAGATAGGCACCTAAGGGTGGCATCAAACCCGTGTCCCTGGCGCTGTGAAGCAGCAGTGCTATCACTGAGACACCGCGCCTTGTGGGAGAAATCTAGGAACATACGGCATAATCTCACTGTTAAAAACAGCTGAAGTGAAATTTCTTCTCTCAGAGGGGAGTTCATTACCAGAGGGCTGTCGAGACTGGGTTGTTGGGTATTATCAAGATTCAGGTCGATTTTTTGATCAGCATGGAAATCAAGGATTATGGGGAAAGGCAGGAAAGTGGAGTTGAGGATTATCGTTGAATGGTGGAACTGACTCGATGGGCTGAACAAATCAAAGAGAAATTTGTCTGACAATTGCTCCTAGAAGCTTCTTGGGACATTTTGTTATGTCAAAGGTGCTAGGCAAGTGCGGAGTGTTGTTGTTGACGTTGCTTACACCGTCTGTCACTTTCGCAAAGCTGAGTTCTGAATGAGGCCTTGGGAGCCAAAAATGTCAGGAATCCAGAGGACAAAATTTAGGCAGGGGAGAGGAACATTAGGCAAGGCTTTATGTTTAGAAGGCAACGTCTGAGTACTGAAATCATTGCTGAACCAGGCTGCCGTACAGAAGCGTCCTGTTCTTTAGAGGAAATGAGCTACAAACAGGGCTGGCCTTGTGCTAATGGGCTTCTAGGCTGTGCCTGGGAGGAGGGAGTGAATCGCAGTAAATGAGGGCTGCCACATTGTAACGTTCCAAACCTATACCTGTCCCTGCAACAAGACTTGGTCCCAGTGAAGAAATTGAGGAAATCAAAAAAAATAAAAAGATTTGCATTTATATAGTGGCTTTTATTATCCGAAATATTTCACAACTGACTGAGTGCTTTTGAAATGTGGATATTGCAAGAACCAATTTGCAGACAGCAAGCTCCATCAGACAAGATAACCTGGTTTATTTTGCGATGTTCTTTGAGGGTTAAATATTTGATAAACTCCTGAGAAAAACACACATGATCTTCTCTCGAGTAATGCCATGGGATCTTTACCTACCACCTGAATGGGCAGAACGAGACTCAGCTTAACACTTCAAGAACATGTCTGACACTGCAGCACTAAGGTAGCCGGACTGACCGTGCTAAGTTATCCACGGTGTACAGGGATGTGTAGGATAGCTGGGTTAGCCATTGGAAATGCAGGGTTACGGGGGATAGGGTAGCAGGGGTTTGGGCCTGGATGGGAAACTCTATGGAGGATTGGTGTGGACTCAATGGGCCAAATGCCCTGCTTCCACATTGTAGGGATTCTCTGATTCCTGTGTAGCACACTGGAATGTCAATGCAGATGATGTGCTTTGGAGTGGGATTATTGCAAGAAAATTTGCACTTTTCATAGCCATGAGATTTTTCCAATGCTTCCTACTGCACTGGAATATTGGCCTTGATTTATATGTTCAAATCCTGGAGTGGGATTTGAACTGGGAACTTTGTGACTCAGAGGGGATTCAGCAGCTCCAAGTACGGTCGCTCCCATTCCAGGAGCTAAGGAAGTGACAAAGCTTGGAGCTAGGGATGATAGTCCCTAACTGAACAAAGTGATGAATGTGCACATGGCGCTCTGATACTGGGCTCTTTTGTCTCTCCCTGGCTGTTTGAACATCCCTCTCCTTGTTGTGAATAATCTTTCACTAAGCCCAGAATCTAATGATAGATATCACAGCCCAGTAGCGCCTATACGAGAGCCACAAAAGAGACTGAACAGCAGTAAGTGGCCACAAGCTATTTCTCTGCTGGGATGCTTCACACCCAAGTTCAATATTCACAGGCACCATCTATTTATGTGAGGTGCTTTAATCCAGAATGATAGTGCAGAAACCAATTAATCTTAAACTGACTTAAGAGTTAAACATTAGAAATATATACCTCCTCATTCAAACTCACCAGTTTCAGATAGGGTTTATTTTTATATCTTTTACTGCACAATTAAACATGTAGACAGGGCAGTGAAGAAGGTGTTTGCTACGCTTGCCTTTACTGGTCAGTGCATTGAGTGTAGGAGTTGGGAGGGTCATGTTGTGGCTGGACAGGACATTGGTTAGGGCCACTTTAGGAATACTGCGATCAGTCCTGGTCTCCCTGCTATAGGTAGGATACTGTGAAACTTGAAAGGGTTCAGAAAAGATTTACAAGCATGTTGCCAGGGCTGGAGGGTTTGAGCTACAGAGGGAGGCTGAATAGCCTGGGGCTATTTTCCCTGGAGCATCGGGGGCTGAGGGGTGACCTTATAGAGGTTTATAAAATCATTAGGGGCATCGATAGGGTGAATAGCCAAGGTCTTTTCCACAGGGTGAGGGAGTCCAAAACTAGAGGGGCATAGGTTTAAGGTGAGAGGGGAAAGATTTAAAAGGGACCTGAGGGGCAACATTTTCACACAGAGGGTGATGCATGTATGGAATGAGCTGCCAGAGGAAGTGGTGGAGGCTGATACAATTACAGCATTTAAAAGGCATCTGGATGGGGACATGAATAGGAAGGGGTTAGAGGGATATGGGACAAATGCTGGAAAACGGGACTAGATTAATTTAAGATATTTGCCTGGCATGGATGAGTTGGACTGAAAGGTCTGTTTCTGTGCTGTGCAACTCTATGGTTAACAGGTCACAGATCAAACTTTAGAAGTGAGACTCGAACTGATATTTTTCCACCTTCCTGCATCTTCACTCTATGACTGAGGCAATGCTAAGGCTGCCTGTAGACATGATAGAGTACAGGGTGAGACCATTTGGCCCAGCATGCCTCTGCTGGCTCTTTGAAAGGACTAAGCTATTGCGTTTCAACTGCCCTGACTTGGCTGAACCCACCAAGTTTCGATGTGAAATGGAATCAGGAGCCAACATTCCCTGTGCGACAGGCGAAGCACCTTGGCACCGCCAAAAAAATATAGCCCGGGGTGAGCAACTAGTTTGTTGTCAAAATATCATGAGCAAAATAGCAGATAAATAGGGAAAGACCAAGGTGAAATATAGTGAAATGAAGAAGAAAAAGAAGCTGGACAAACTCCGAAGGTCAGGCAGCATCTCTGGAGAGAAAACAGAGTTAATGTTTCAGGTCATTGACTTCTCCTCAGAACTTGGACATGCGTTTGTTGTCAGTGTGACTTCACAAGCTGATTATCCCGCTTGCCAAATGCAGTAATAGCATTTCGGAAGCAGTTTACTGGCTGCAAAGAGTTTTAGAATATTCTGGGCAGAGATTGCGTTAATGCTCCGGATCAGTAGAATTCCCGTGCCTCGTTAGTTACCAGTTAGAAATCTCACACAATGGTTGACTGGTGACACGAAAGTTGTAAGCAGCACAGACATCAAAACAAAGAAACTGTTGAAAGAATCTGTGGAATGTTTTGCATTAGTGAGTTCTTTCCAAACTGAATAAACATTGGAAGCTGTTCAGGAGGATCTGGACAAGGGTTTGCATACATCCTTAGGGATAGTCCTGAATCCAAACAGGCAACACCGCTCTACATAATCTCTTCCTTCTCTTCAAAGCCAGAGCTGCACTTCAGCACAGTCTGGGGTGTGGCTCTGGATGAGTCAGAAAGAATGTAAATCCCAATCAGTGATCCTTTTGCTGTGTTTCTTGATAATGCTCAGGATAATGGTGTCTTTCTCCAGGACTACTTGCGAAGGGACACATTAAAGCTTGGGGCAGCAGCCACCAAGATGCAATGGGGAAAGGCCACTGTCTAAGATCTTTCTGCCAACATATAACAGAGATCTATTCAGCTATCGGATCTTCCCGGTGCCTCAAATACATGTAAATAGTACTCTGCATAATTAAGAAATGCCTTTGGGTTTGTTGTAACTGCAGAGAACTTAAAATCCCAATGTCTGTTTATTCTCAATAAGCAAAGACTGTACAGAACAGAACTGCTTTAGTCACTGTGTATGTACATAAAGATTTCTTCTACGAATAAAGAATATTTTTGCAATTAAAAAAGAACTACAGTTTGACTGCATTCTCCCTAACCTAAAAAGCGGGATGCACACCATGGTCGAATAGCCCAATTCAAGTTTATTACCAACTTCAAGTGAAAGGCATGGTAGCTTTCACTCAGGGATTCCTAGCACAGTCTCCTATCAGCCCAGACTCTGCTAAGGTCCTGTCCTTATATAAGGGGTTAGCAGTTGAATAGTGGGCTGCACGCCAGATCCCTTGACTCTTTCTGCCCTCTGGGTGTGCTGTTGTCCCTCATGGACTGAGGCAGAGGCAGATACTACGGGAAGATTAAAGTGACTGGCACAGTTATTGCTGTCAGTGCAGATAGCATGTTGCCCTGTGCGAGTGAGTAGGCAGTACAATGGGCACGCAGGCTGTGTATTGTTGGGCCTTGGGGTGGGTAACAGCAAGTGAAGGAAGGTGTACCAGGTGGTAGTGAGAGTGGGAGAGTAAGAGCTTTGGTGTTAGGTCGAGAGGTGGAGTCTTTTACAAAATTCATTCACAGAATGTGGGTGCTGCTGGCTCGGCAGCATTTACTGCCCATCCCTAATTACCCAGAGGGCAGTGTAAGAGTCAACCACATTGCTGTGGGTCTGGAGTCACACGTAGGCCAGACCAGGTAAGGATGGCAGTTTCCCCCAGTAAAGGATCAAACTCTCCTATGCCTTTTACCCACACTGTCTCCATAAGAATGCTGCCAGGAATCAGAAACTTACCAATCTCTCTCCCGAACATATTCAAAGACTGAACTTCCACAGATCTCTGTGGTAGATAATTCCTAAGGATCACAACCTCTGCTCATTTCTGTCTGAGATGGCATACTCCTTATTTTTAAATTGTGCCCTGGGATCTGGACTTCCTAACCAGGGGAAAGCTATACCTGCATCTATTTTTACATGTCTTGCAAGTTTCAATGAGATTTTGGAGATTGGAAAGAGGTCAGCCAGATGGACCTCATAGAAAGTTGGCTCAGTGGTTAGCACTGCTGCTCCCAGTGACAGGAATCTGGGTTCAATTCCAACCTCAGGCAACTGTCTGCATGGGTTTCGGATGTGACCAAGATGAATTTTTCCTGCCAATCCTGGGTTGTCAGAACATTACCTGGGTCTCTGGATTAACAGTGCACCAAAATACCACTAGGCCATTGTCTCCCTGTAGCAGCGTAGTGGGCAGCTGGTACCCTGGCAGATTGGAGCAGGTCATTGATCTTCTTTGTACAGTGCTGGGCATTCCTCCTGAAGGTGCTACTGCACTGAATTAAGCAGTAACCTCAGACCAGGCTGGCATGGTCAGATGCCAATGTTGACATTTCTCCTCATCCAGCAGGGCCTCTAGGTTCCCTACTCCCAAAATGCAATGTCCCTCTTTCCAACATGCGGGGCAACTGCCAGGAATAATGCAGGGCAACTCTGTACCAGTGGGGCTTGTCTGGGCACACAACAGGCTTTTAAAGATGGCACAGCCACACGGGATGCCAGTGAACTTTGATATATCCACAGAGTGGTGAGTTGTTCTGGGAGTGATACACAGTAAGGTGGTACTGGAATGAGACGTAGTGGTGATTAGCGAGTTAATTAGGCGAATCTGGTAAGATACGGTGGGAAAACTCATCAGTCTTCACAGTGAAAATTCCTTCAACAACCTCAGTGCAGCTCAGACTTAGCGAAAAAAAACAAGACGTTTCATCAGACTTTCTTTTCCTCCGTTCATAATATTTGTGTTTTGTCTGTTCCTCTTCTGGGAGATACTTAAAGGTTTAAGTTGTGTACTTTATCAATTTGTTCTTGTTGAAATTCTGCAAATTACAATAAATAGCCATTTTTCCTGTTACTGATGAAATCCTGGTATGGAGAGATAGTAGGAACTGCAGATGCTGGAGAATCTGAGAAACCAGGTGTGGATGAAGATAGCAGGCCAAGCAGCATCAGAGGAGCAGGAAAGCTGATGTTTCGGGCCTAGGCCCTTCTTCAGAAAAAATGATACTTTATAGAGGTTTGTAAAATCATGAGGGGCATGGATAGGGTGAATAGCCAAGGTCTTTTCCACAGGGTGGGGGATTCCAAAACTAGAGGGGCATAGGTTTAAGGTGGGAGGAGAAAGATTTGAAAGGGACCTGAGGGGCAACTTTTTCACACAGAGGGTGGTGCGTGTATGGAACGAGCTGTCAGAGGAGGTGGTGGAGGCTGGTACAATTACAGCATTTAAAAGGCATCTGGATAGGTATGTGAATAGGAAGGGTTTAAAGGGAAATGAACCAAATGGGACTAGATTTACAATAGGTACACAATGACTCTGCACAGACAGTTGCCAGAGTCTGGAATTGAACCCTAGTCCCTGGCACTACAAGTCAGCAGTGCTAACCACTGATCTCCTGTGTCTGCTCAGATTGATTAAATGTTCCCACCACTTATGATTTGAGAGGCTGCTTTTTATTATTCTCCACTTGCAAAGATTTTCCGCGATCAATGGCCAGCCTGCTTGTCGCTTGCTACGCAACCTATCTTACTGAGTATAGAGTCTGTTTCCATTTCCCGAGTATAATTAACAAAGCATTGTTATCTCTGCTTTATTACTCAGTGATCTGGAAACAACACTGTTCAAGGCCTGTCTGAATGAATTCTGTGTTCACCATTTGCAAATATCCATTTAGACAGTGAGATAAGAGATTGCGGGCAAAATATGTATAATCTTGAATTGTGCAGGAGCTTGGTTAAACTCTACTTAGAGTGCTGCGTGGAGTCTGGCTTCTACTTCAGGAATGATGTTACTTCCATAGATGCAGTGCGACAAAGGTTTGATAGATTTGTCTCCAAGTGACAGACTGCTCTACAAAATGATATTGTGCAAACTGAGTCTGTATTCTCTACAGTTTTGAAGAAAGAGAAGTGGTCTCTGAAATGACTCTGCAGAGGCTGCTATCCTGTCACCAGGTCAATTTATTGTCACCAAGTTATTTACAGGTGCATAGTACATAACACTGATGTAGCTAGTACAGAGCTGGTTCTGAGAGTGAGCAGGACTTCTGACACTCCTGTTTAAATCTGTCAGGCAGAACTCTCTGATGGGACCAGAATAACAGTCTCGCTGAGGGAACTCATATTCATGAAATCCTACAGTGTGTAAGCAGGCCATTTGGCCCATCAAATCCACACTAACCCTCAAAATGCATCCGAACCAGACCCACCCCCCTAACCCTACATATCCCATGGCTTGTCCATCTACCCTGGGCACTGTTGGGAATTTAGCATGGCCAATCCACCTAATCTACACATCTTTTGACTGTGGGGGGAAACCAGAGCACCCGGAGGAAAGCCACACTGACAGTTGCCTGAGGTTGGAGTTAAACACATTGGGAAGCAGCAGTGTTAACTACTGAGCCACTGTGTCACCTTTCAATGAAGTCCATCTGGCTGACCTCATTCCAATCTCTAAAATCTCATTGAAATTTACAAAACATGTAAAGGAGTAGACAAGATAGATGCAGGGATGGCTTTCCCCTGGTTAGGAAGTCCAGATCCCGCGGCACAATTTAAAAATAATAAGTATGCCATCTCAGACAGAAATGAGTAGAGGTTGTGATCCTTAGGAATTATCTACCACAGAGATCTGTGGAAGTTCAGTCTTTGAATGTGTTCGGGAGAGAGGTTGATAAATTACTGATTCCTGGCAGCATTCTTATGGAGACAGTGTGGGTAAAAGGCATGGGAGAGTTTGATCCTTTACTGGGGGAAACTGCCATCCTTACCTGGTCTGGGCCCACACATGGCTCCAGACCCACAGCAACACTGTTGACTCTCAACTGCCCTCTGGGCAATTAGAGATGCACAATAAAAGCTGCCCTAGCCAGTGACATTAACATCCAATGAATGAATAAACACAAAAAGGTCAGTCATTGGTTATATATTAAATGATGGAACAAGTTCAATGGGCTAAATGGCCTATTGCTGTGGCTGCTGGAAATCTGAAAAACTATCAGAAAATGGTGGAAGGTCAGATGGCATGTGTGAAGAGAGGAAATAGTTTTTCCTTTTTTTTTAAGTGATGTTGATTGAAGGGTAAATACGGGCCAGACATAGCACAGTGCAACCATTTACACCCCCTTTCGGGTTACACGGTAGCTCAGTGGTTAGTACTGCTTTCTCATAGCGCCAGGGACCCATAGGCGATTCCAGCCATGGGTGACTGTCTGTGTGGAGTTTGCACAATGCCTCTGGGTGCTCCGGTTTCCTCCTCCAGTCCAAAGATATGCAGGTGAGATAGATTAGCCAAGGGAAATGCAGGGTTACACTGGGTCTGGATTGGGATGGGCTGAATGGCCTGCTTCCATGCTGTAGGGATTCTATGATTCAACTGAAAAGGGAGAAAGTTGGTTTGACATCTCACCTGGGAGGCGGTGCCTCTGACAACACTCTCTCAGTAGTGCATGGGGTTATCAAACCTGATTCAGATTCCAGGTAGGGGAAAGGGAAGACCTGCATTTTTATATTGACTTTCACAACCGTGTGACATCTCAAAGTCTTTTACAGCTACTCAAGACTTTAAAAGACCAATCGCTGTTGGAGGAAAGAAAGTCTCCAATTTTGTGCACTGAGATCCCACAAGTAGCAATGAGACCATCTGTTCTAGTGATGTTGTACGCAGGATAAATATTGGTGGGTACCAGACAAGTAGGATTCAAAAACATGGGGCTGTGTGGGGAGCTGGGATAAGTTGGTTTATTTTCTTCAAGAATTGATGGTCAATGCAGAAAGGAAGGTAGTTGGGAGTTCATGCAAGTCTAAGCAATTTGTTTTTCAATTTGTTTCAGAGTGGATACATGAAATCTCTCATTTACTTTATGTGGTGTCTTTTCTAGGTTGGCCACTAGGAGTGAATGGCCTGGACCAATTTCTTCCTCTCAACCGCATGAAGCACTCAGTCAAACAGGAGGGGGGATAGCAGTGGAAACAGTGGTGCAAACTCAGTGGGCCAGATGGCCTTTTTCCACAATGTAGGGGGTTAAAATATCCATATGCATTTTTATAAACATCAAAAGATATTGTTGCTCCATGTGCCTGAATGAAGAAATGATCTGCTAAACCAACATTGGCCTACTGTTTCAGCTAAATTCCATTTATGTTAAATTTTTAATGTTTTGGACTCAGATCTGTTGCATCAGTTCACGAAAACCGTGACCCAAATCTTGAGTATGTCAAGGTGTGAGGCAACTAACAGGTGTCAGCATTCCTGTGGTAAACACGGATATCAGCAAATTGAACAGGATCTCTCAGTCTCCTCCCCCTACTGACACAAAGAACGGACTGCACAGTAAACATGTCAAAAACATTATAAAGTTCCCGGAATGCTATCCTTTTCTGACGTTACTTATTTCTTATTCAGGGTCATAGGAACAAGTGTGCAAGAGAAGACCATTCAGCCCCTTCAGTCTGTTCCGCCATTCTGAAACTTTGTTTAACCTAGTGACTCTGAAGGAATGATAATATATTTCTAAGTCCAGATGGTGAGTGGATTAGAGGGGAATTTACGGAGGATGGTGTTCCCAAGTATTTGCTGCTCTTCAGCTAGTAGAGGTTGTGGATATGGAAGGCGCAGTTAAAGGAGGCTTGAAAAATCGATGCCGTTCATCTTGTCTAGGGCACGGAGTGCAATTATCAGCAAATATCCACACTTCTGACTTGATGGTGAAAGAAGAGAGACATTGATGAAGCAGCTGAAGGCAGTTGGGCATAGGACATCCCCCAACCAAGGAATTCCTGTGGAGATGAAACTGACAGAGTGGAGAATGACAACCCCCATTTTGTTTAAATCATGGCTTGTTGCTGATATAGAGTCATACAGCACAGAAACAGACCTTTGATTCGACTAGTCCATGCCAAACAATCCCAAACTAACCTAGTCCCACCTGCCTGCTCATGGCCCATATCCCTCCAAACCTTTCCTACTCATGTCCTTACCTAAGTGTCTTTTAAACATTGTAACTGCACCTGCATCCACCACTTCTTCAGGAAGTGTACCACCCTCTGTGTAATACATTTGTTCGTCATATTCTTAAAATCTTTCTCCTGTCCCCTTACAAATGTGCCTCCCAGTCTTGAAATCCCCCACCCTAGAGAAAAGACATCTACTATCAGCTCTACCCATACCCCTCACGATTTTATATACTTCTATAAAGGTCGCCTTGCAACTTCCTGTGCTCCAGGGCTACCTGTCCTCTTAAGGACTCTTCAAAAATCTGGAAGATTTACTTATTGCATGCTAATGGATCTTAGCAGCCACAGTGAGGCCTGTGCCTTGGAGATGGAACTTCTTGCTGTAGTGCACTGACTCTGGAATGGCCTCCTCTCTCACAGGCATGACACTCAGTATTTGTGGCTGGACATTCTGTGTGCAACACAACCATCTTCCTCTGTGCTAAGGATGACTCCAACCAGTGTAATGTCCTTCTGGTTCCCATCGCCAGGGCTCCTTGGAGGAGGTCCAAATGATTCATCTACTTGGCACTGCCACCTGCTGATAGATGCTAATGCTTCAGCTTGCCTTTTGCACCAAATTGCAGGGCTCGCCCATCATTGAAGATGAGGACATTTCGGCAGTTTCCTGCTCCTGTTCAGTGTTTAAACATCCAGTAAACATTGCAACTGAATGCGGCAGGACTGCAGAGCACTGATCTGGCTGTGGGATCACTTAGTTCTATATCACATGCTACTTCTGCTGTTTGTCAAGCAAGGTGTCTCAGAGTCAGAGTCATACAGCACAGAAGCAGGCCCTTTGGTCCAACCAGTCCATACTGACCATAATCCCAAACAAAATAAGTCCCACCTGTCTGCTCTTGGTCCAGATCCCTTCGAACCTTTCCTGCTCATGTCCTTATCCAAATGCCTTTTAAACATTGTAATGGTACCTACATCCACCCTGTTGATGTTTTGAGTAGATACTATTTTTCAGAGGCTTTGGCATGCTCCCCTGTATGTTTCATTTGAATACAAGTCTGCTGCTTCTGACAGCTGGCAGCTCATGGATACCCAGTTTTGAGCTTTTAAATCTGGTCTGAAACCACAGATCCATGAGCTTGCCATGCCCCTAGCCAGAACAGTCATAACAGTGGCATTCAACCAACAGGTGGACAATTTACTGTGTCCTGTGCACAATGTCAGGATGTATCCATCCCAGCCAAATCTCACCAAGGGGGTGAAAGGTGTTATTGACAGTGTTATCAAACTGTTATTGCTCAATTGTAGCCAGTTCACTGACGCTCAGTTTGCATTCTATGATGCCACTCAACTCTTGTAATAAAAACAAAATATTATGGATGCTGGAAATTTAAAAACAGAAACAAAAAAGTGCTGGAAAAACACAGCAGGTCTGACAGCATTTGTGGAGAGTGGGACAGAGTTAATATTTTGAGTCAGTATCAATAATTTGTGAAACTCCTGACCTCATTGCAGCCTGAGGACGGATAAAAGAGCTGAACACTAAAAGTGAGCATGGCCATCCCCAACATCAACACCATAGTAGACTGAGTGCGGCGCCAAGAAACTAAAGTCATTGAGAATCAGGAGGCAAACTCTCTGCTGGTTAGAGTCAGACCTGGCACATAACAAGATGGTTGTGGGTGTTGGAGGTCAGTCAGCTCAGTTCCAGGACATCTCTGCAGGGTTTCCTCAAGATGGTGTCCAAGGCCCGTCCATCTTCATCTACTTCATCAATGTCTTTCCCTCCATTGTCAGGTCAGACGTGGGGATGTTCACTGATGATTGCAAAATGTTCAGCACCATTCACAACTCCTCAGATAATGAAGCATTCTGTGTTCAAATGCAACAAGCTCTGGACAATATCCAGGCTTGGGCTGACAAGTGGAAAGTTACATTCACACCACACAAATGACAGGCAGTTACCATCACCAACAAATAAGAACCTAAGTATCAGCCATTGATAGTTAGCAGCATTAGTGTCATTGAATCCCTCACTATCAACATACTGGGGATTATCATTGACCAGAACTGAACTGGATTACCCACACAACTAGTGTGGCTACAGGAGCAAGTCAAATGGTAGGATTCATGCAACATGTATCTCACCGCCTGACTCCCCAAAGTCAACCATCGACAGGGCACAGGTCAGGAGTGCGATGGAATACTTCCCATTTGCCTGGATGGGTGCAGCTCCAACAGCACTCAAGAAGCTCGACACCATCCAGGACGAAACAGCCGCTGCTTCACTGGCACCACATCCATTACCTTCACCTTGCTTTTCCCCTATTAGAGTGGAAGCAGAGTGTGCCAGCTGCAAGATGCACTGCAGCAACTTACCTAACTGACACCAACTTCTAAATTCACAGCCTGGGCAGCCTAGAAAGAAGAGGGCAGCAGGTGCATGGGAACACTGCCCTCTGCAAGGCCCTGTCCAAAACCACTCTCAAAGAACAAAAAACCAGTTCAGCACAAACAGGCCCTTTGGCCCACTAAGCCTGTACTGACACGTAAAGTCTTTCTAAACTAAAAAAGACCCCTCTAATCCCTGCCTATTCAAATATCTGTCAAAGTGCTGCTTAAATGTTGCTATTGCATCTGCTTTTACCACTTCCTCTGCATTCCAGGCACTTACCATGCTTTTGCTAAAAAAAACTTACTTTTCGGCTCAGGGCTTAGCACTGCTGCCTGACAGCCCCAGGGACCCAGATTCAATCCCACCCTCAGGTGACTGTCTGTGTGGAGTTAGCACATTCTCTCTGTGTCTGCATGGGTTCCCTCTGGGTGCTCCGGTTTCCTCCCACAGTCCAAGGATGTGCAGGCTACGGTGGATTGGTCATGCTAAATTACCCCATGGTGTCCAGGGATGTTTGGGTTAGACATGGGGAGGCAGTGCGGACCTGTTGGGCCGAATGGCCTATTTTCGCCCTACAGGTATTCTGTGATTCATTTGTGAGGAAGGGTCTCGACCCGAAACATCAGCTTTCCTGCTCGGCCTGCTGTGTTCATCCAGCTCTATACCTTGTTATCGATGATTCAATGATCTCCTTTAAAACTTCCCCACTTTTACGTTAAACCCTAGGAAAAAGATACTACGGCCTCACTTTTGTAAACTTATCATTATCCTGACTTCGAAAATATATTACCGACCCTTCAGTGTGACTGGATCAACACCTGGAACTCCCTCCCCTAATAATATTTTGGGTGTCTCAACATTAGATGGTCTGTAGCAATTCAAGAAGACAATTCGCTATATATAAAAAAAACAAAAGAATTGCGGATGCTGTAAATCAGGAACTAAAACAAAGTTGCTGGAAATGCTCGGCAATTCTAGCACCATCTGTGAAGGAGAAAACAGAGTTAACGTTTCGGGTCCGGTGATCCTTCCTCAGATTCGCCTTCACCGTTTCAAGAGACAATTACAGATGGGCAACAAAATGCTGGTCTAATCAGCAGAGGGCCACATTCTACAAATGAATTTGAAAAAAAAACTGTCCTTCCCTCCTCCCTCTTTGCTTGCTCCTGCCCAGCAGGGGGACCGTTGTGTGTACAGCGAGGGATTGGCTGTTACACTTCCGTTCTCATCATGATTCAACGGGCTCGCCCCCGCCCTTGAAATGTACACCTCGTGGGTCAAGCGGAACGAGTCAGTTTCAAACACATTCCCCCCGCTCGATTTCTACCTCGCGTGGATTTCACAAGAGAAACGAGTGCGCAAGGCAAGCCGAAGGTTTCAAGAGGTATATTTATTATTTGTATCAACTACCCGTGATAGGAGAGAAAACGCGGATTAGGAGGGAATTATGGCTTCATTGAGTGACGATCGTTCGAAGGGGATTTTAAACGGGGATATCTACCTGGACGAGAAAGCTGCGAACGGCAACAAGCTATCAGACGATGGCAACAATGTAGCGAGCAGCGGCGACTGTGAGTCGTTCCGAAAGCCTGAGGCCGCCGGCCAGATGAGAAAAATCAAGAGTTGCATCAGCTCCAACCTGCTGGTGATCCTGACCGTGATCGGGGTGATCACCGGGGTGGCGATCGGCCTGTCGGTGAGGAACCTCCACCTCAGCAGGGTCCAGATCATCTACTTCTCCTTCCCAGGGGAGCTGTTGCTGCGGCTGCTGAAGATGATCATCATCCCGCTGGTGGTGTGCAGCTTAGTGTCCGGAGCTGCCAGCCTCGACCCCCGAGCCCTGGGCAAGTTAGGAGGCTGGGCGATGCTTTTCTTCTTCCTGACCACCCTTATCGCCTCGGCGATCGGAGTGACCATGGCTTTTATCGTCAAGCCCGGGGTCGGCGCTGACGCCAGCCCCGATCTGCTGGGTTTGGAAGATGCCCTGCCGGAGCCTAAAGAGATCACAGACTCCTTTCTGGATCTTATAAGGTATATGTAACACCCTCCTCTCTCTCTCTCTCTCTCACACACACACACACACACACACACACACACACACACTCTCTCTATCACACACACACACACACACTCCTTTTTAAACAAAATCCGGACCCAGCTCGGATTAAAATGGTTACATAGTTGAGGTGAAATTGAACGCACCCATTCAATTTCAGGTCAACCATGTAACCATTACTTTCAGCAAAGCTTTTAAATTTTTTTGCAATTCTGTCGAGCTGTGGGGGAGGGACAATTGATTTGCTGAAGAGTTGAATTCGTTTGATTTAATTTGTCACTGTTTTGGAATTTCTCACCAATGTTTTTCACAGTTTTGGTAGTCCCGTTTTCAAAGCTGCTCAGCCTGTATAGGAGTCACTGTGGGTGACTTCTTTCCGTAATCGCTGTCTGATGCAATCTGCCACGTGGTTGCAGAGACGAGCGTTGGCTATGTGGTTGTTAAGGAGAGTGAGGTGGCCCAGTTAATGGCATCGTGTAAGGGCCAATTCGTTGAAAATGCTTGCTGATCAGTCTCACGCACCCCCCCCCCCCCCCCACCACAACTCACCCCAACCCTCAGACGCCTTCTAACATCCCCTAACTCGTTTTTATTTCCTGATTGCAACAACAACTTCAGAATTGTTACAAATGCTGTGGGGGCATTGTAAAAGGTGCTAGATATCCCAATGGGTTAGCTAGGTGGGCTGAGGTTACTATGAAATTCTGTCCTCCCCAGCCTGACCCTCATGTGAAACCACCATCAGGGAGTCGCACAGCACGGAAACCGACCCTTCCGACGGTTTGCACCTATCTGACCTAGTCCCATTTGCCAGCATTTGGCCCACATTCCTCTAAAGCCCTTCCTATTCATAAACCCATCCAGATGCCTTTCAAATGTTGTAATTGTACCCACCCCTCTCTCTAGCCTCTGGGTCTGTAATGACTTTGCTTGTTTTCTTTTGACCTTCCTTATTTCCTTCAGAAGGATGAGGAAGAATCTGAGAGAATTGTATACATTTCTCACTGGGCCAGACAAACTAGATGCAGGAAGGGAGTTTCCCCTGGTAGGTGGGTATCTGGAACTAAGGGTTACAGTCTCAGACTATGGGGTAGATCATTTAGGAGTGTGGTGTGGAAAAATTACTTCATTCAAACAATAGTGAACCTGTGGAATTCTTTACCACAGAAGGCTGTGGAGGTTGAGCCGTAGAGTTGTAAAGCATGGAAATGGAAAAAAGACCCTTTGGTCCAACTTGTCCATGTCAGCCAGATATCCCATACAAATCTAGTCCTATTTACCAGCTCTGGTCCATATCCCTCTAGATCATTCCTATCCCTGTACCCATCCAAATGCCTTTTAAATGTTGTAACTGTACCAGCCTCCACCACCTCCTCCAGCAGCTCATTCCATACACACACCACCCTCTGTGTGAAAAAGTTGCCCCTCAGGCCCCTTTCAAATCTTTCCCCTCTCACCATAAACCTGTGCCCCTCTCGTTTTGGACTCCCCTACGCTGGGGAAAAGACCTTGGCTAATCACCCTATCCATGCCCCCCATGATTTTATAAACTTCCATAAAGTCACCCCTCAGCATCCTACACTCCAAGGAAAATAGCCCCAGCCTATTCAGCCTCTCCCTATAATCGCTAAATATATTCAGTAATCAGAGATAGTAGGTACTGCAGATGCTGGAGAATCTGCACCCCCTTCCCCTCTCCCATTTCCGAAGAAGGGTCTAGGCCTGAAACATCAGCTTTCCTGCTCCTCTAATGCTGCTTGGCCGCTGTGTTGATTCAATAATCAGATTTTTTTTAGATTTTAAAGTCATCGAAGCAAACTGGAGAATCAGTGGGAAAGTGGCTTTGAGAGAGAGAGGACATCCAGTGATCATGTTGAATGAAGTAACAGGATTGAAGGACTGAATGGCCTACTTTTGCCTAAATTTATGTGATTTAGGAGCAGGCATAGCCATTCAATGAGATAATCTGGTTGTAAATGCAACTCCGCACTTTATTTGTGTTCAGGGAATGTGGACGTCGCCTGGGGTATTTAATGCCCATCTCCATTTGCCTCTGGAGAAGTTGTGGTGAGCAATCTTCTCAAACCACCCACTGTGTTCAAAGGCAGTTCCACAATTCAAGCCCAGGATCAGTGACAAAGTTCCAAGTCAGGTTTTTGCCTAGCCCAGATAACATATCAGAGGGTTAGAGTGAATTCAATGGGCTGAATGAGCCTACTTCCACACTGTAGGGATTCTACAATTTTGATTACACTTTTCACCCCCTTGTTTATCAAGAATATAACCACCTCAGCCCTTAAAAGAACTATTCAAAGTCTGCTTCCAACACTGGAGGAGGAAGAGTGTTCCAAAGACTCTTGACCCTCAGAGAGAATATTTTTCTTTGTCTCTGCCTCAGATGGTGATCTCTCCTTTGAAACAATGACCCCTTGTACTCTCAGTACCTGATCTGCTTTTCCATGTAACTGCAGATTCTGGTTTCGCCAGCATTCTGGCTGTATGTTCCAGACCAATACAACTCTTTACTCGGTGCTATTTTTCTTTTGGTTAATCGGAAGATGTATTTTTCAACAAAGTGTTTTTTTTGTCTTTGTTATTTCTTCATAAAGTAATGTGGGCTTGGTGAAATCAACTTAAGGGCAAATTGTGTGACCATTTGGATTACTTGCCTCTTAAGTCACCAGGTTCTGGTTTTCATTTCTTGCTGCTTAGTTCAGGCTGACAAAAATGCAGGCTGACATTCTAACGCAGCGTTGAGGGGTCACTGTACTGGTGTGGGGTTCACTGCTTAGATATAGACACTAAACTGAGGCCTCAACTACTTTTTTGAGTGGATGTGAAAAGATGACATGGCTCTGAGTTGGAAGGAGAGTTAATCTGGGAGTCCTTAAGCAATATTTATCCCTCAATTGACAGCGCACACCACAAAGAAAATCTGCTCATTGCTGCTTGTGGGATCTTGCTGTGTACAAACTAGCTGCTCAGTTCTCTCCACTTCAAGGAGTGCTTCGTTGATGTGTGCAGTAGACCTTAGAACAGTACAGCACAGTACAGGCCCTTCGGCCCACAATGTTGTGCTGAATTATTATCCTACTAAGATCAATCTACCCTGCATACCCTACATTTCGCTATTATTCCTGTGCCTATCCAAGAGTCACTTAAAAATCACTAAAGTGTCTTGCTCCAATATCACTGCTGGCAGCACATTCCACATGCCCACCACTCTCTGTGTGAAGAACCTACCTCTGAGATCTCCCCTATACCTTCCTCCAATAGCCTTAAAATTATGCCCCTTCATAGTAGTCATTTCCGCCCTCGACAAAAGTGTCTGACTATTCACTCTATTGATGCCTCTCATGATCTTGTAAACCTCTATCAAGTCACCTCCCATCTTTCTTTGCTCCAGTGAAAAAAGCCCTAACTCCCTCAACCTTTCCCCATAAGACCTGCCCTCCAGTCCAGGCAGTATCCTGGTAAATCTCCCCTGCACCCTCTCTAAATCTTCCACATCTTTCCTATAATGAGGTGACCAGAACGGAACATGGTATTCCAAGCGTGTTTTCACACACCTAGTGGCGAGGAGTAGCACTCCTGTAAATGCCAGCCAATTTTTTTTAAAGCATGAGAGTTGATTGTGAAGGAACAACCTTTCTGTTAGCTTAAACAAAACCAGAGACGGCTGGGAAACATCAGTAGCACAATTGAAAGAGTTCTGGAAAAGGGTCACTGGAGTCGAAAGGTCACCTCTGCTTTCTTGCCACAGATGTTGTTAGACCTGCTGAGTTTCTCCAGCAGTTTCTGTTTTCCAGCATCTACAGTTCTTCAGTTTGTCTCCCTGATAACTGCTTTGGTTTAGTCAATGTCAGTCCAGTTTGAGCTGGTGGTGTGGAGAGGGGGTGCTGCCTGTGAATATGACTGAAGTCAGGAGCTCCTGTCATTGTCATATCTTTCTTTTAAATGATCAGCACTGGGAAAGACAGCCTCACAACAGCCTGTTGTTGGTGTCCAAACTCGCTCACAACTGCTTGGAAACTGGTGTCCCCGGGCTACAGAGGGAACAGTTGTAGGCTGTTCTGGCTCGTGTATCCTGTCCCCTGATCCTTCTTGAACAGTGTAAGCATTTGCAAGAGGACCCGGTTGAAATGTTAAAAAGCATGGAGAACACTAAGCCCTGTGTAAGAGGCCACACTGGCCAAAAAAACAAACTTAATCGCCTTAATCTGGATGGGAGGCGATGGCCTAGTGGTAATACCAGAGACCTGGGTAATGTCCCTGGGATCTGGATTTGAATTCCTCTCAGATGGTGGAATTTGATTCCAAAACACAAATCCGGAATTAAGAATCTAAAGATGACCATGAATCCACTGTTAATTGTCAGAAAACCCCATCTGGTTCACTAATACCCTTTAGGGAAGGAATCTGCCATCCTTACCTGATCTGGCCTACATGTCACTCCAGACCCACCATAATGTGTTCGACTCTTAGCTGCCCTCTGGGCAATTAGGGTTGGGTAATAAATGCTGCCCTAGCCAGTGACACCCTCATCCTGTGAATGAATAAAAAAAAATCCCACTTTCCAGCTCTTGGTAGATCATAATACTTCCCCATAACTCTTGAGTCCCTTCCTAAGTAAAACACTATCTATCTCAGCTTTGAATATATTCATAACCTAGCCTCCACAGCCCTGTGTAGTAAAGAATTGCACAGATGTGTCATCCTCTGAGAGATAACTTATTTGTTGAGATGACTCAGTTAGTAGTGTAACCTGTTTGCTGGCAGCCTAACCTACCTAGCCTGCATATCCCTGGGCACTACGGCCAATCCATCCTAACCTGCACATCTTTGGACTCTGGGAGCACCCAGAAGAAACCCACACAGAAATAGGGAGAATGGGCAAACTCCACACAGACAGTCACCTGAGGGTGGAATTGAACCCAGGTTCCTGGCCCTGTGAGGCAGCAGTGCTAACCACTGAGCTGCCATACGACCCCTTCATCAGTTGGTGAAGGATGGTACTGGAACTGATCTTTAGGCAGTCTAACATTTACTTGCAGAACCACCACAAAACAAGTATGCATCTCTTAACTCAACACAGACAATCAAGAAATTTCTCTTTATATTGGTGAAATGAAATCTCAATAAATGCTTTACTCTAAATGCAAAGAATGTCTTACTTAATCTATGGAAAATCTTCCAAATCCCCCAGGGTCAACTGTAGGATGAGATATTAAAATGATACCGAATGAAGGTAGCCCATTCAGCCCATTGTGCTGAGCTGGTTCACAGCCCTGCAAACCCCACTCTGTTGTACATTACACCAAGATCATGAGATAATTGGAACTGCTGATCCTGGAGAATCCGAGATAACAAGGTGTGGAGCTGGATGAACACAGCAGGCCAAGCAGCATCTTAGGAGCTGGAAAGCTGACGTTTCGGGCCTAGACCCTTTATCGGAAATGGGGGAGGGGAAGAGGGTTCTGAAATAAATAGGGAGAGAGGGGGAGGTGGATCGAAGATGGATAGAGGAGAAGATTACAAGAGAGTTGCGGTGGGAGAGACATCCCCTGAGGTTTGTCCAGAGGGAGGAGGGTAACTTCTTCAGGTTAGAAGAGGCTTCGCAGTGAGGTTAAAATTGTATCAGAGATAATAGGAACTGCAGATGCTGGAATGCAGATGCTCAGATTTTCCAGCATCTGCAATTCCTATTATCTCTGATACAATGTTAACCTCACTGTGAAGCCTCTTCCAGGGATGCCTAACCTGAAGGAGTTACCCTCCTCTGGACAAACCTTAGGGGATCTCTCTCCCACTGCAACTCTCTTGTAATCTTCTCCTCTATCCATCAACGATCCGCCTCCCCCTCTCTCCCTATTTATTCTAAATCCCCCTTCTCCTCCCCCATTTCTGAAGAAGGGTCTAGGCCCGAAACGTCAGCCTTCCTGCTCCAAAGATGCTGCCTGGCCTGCTGTGTTCATCCAGCTCCACACCTTGTTAACCAAGGTCATGAGCTCTGTTTGTTCACATGTAAGTTGCCAACTTTGATTGTGCTTGTTGGTGTAGGTTTCATTGTCTGGCCAACCACTCTGTCCCAACAATTAACCACCCAATCTATTTGTTGTTACAGTTACCAGTTGGAAAGCCTTGCAGCTCTGCATTTCCTGATTGAGAAAAGGTTGTTTGATGAAGTGATTCAAGCTCTGTATTTTTTAGCATAGGTAAATTGGAAGTTTTTAGTCAAAAAACAGCATACACTTCTGTACCTCCTCAAATTTCTTCCTGGGGCTTTGCTTGTAGCAGTAGCCAGTAGATTAAACTTAAATTCCTAAGGACACCATAGCCAACTTAATGGTAGCCCTTAAATATTATGCTGTAATATTAGAAGTTTTGGATGACCGTTTGTTTCTGGCCTGTTGTGCCGCTCCCCTTTTGGTTAGATTAAATGTCAAGCAAAGATGCATAAAAAGGATTACTATCAGTTGTCACAGAGACAGTAGGAACTGCCGATGCTGGAGAATCTGAGATAACAAGGCGTAGAGCTGGATGAACACAGCAGGCCAAGCAGCATCAGAGGAGCAGGAAGGCTGACGTTTCGGGTCGAGACTCTTCTTCAGAAGATTTCCCTTTGATATCAGTTGTGATCTGTTTGAACCAACTCTACCTTTCAATGGGCTGAAAGGTCTGCTATGGCTCACCAGGCTAGGTGCCAATCATGACTGCACTCCATGAAGATAGAATGGACATTTCCCCTTTAGGGCCATTGAGAACAAGGGGTCAAATTTTAGGCTAAGGGATAGCAGATTTCGAACAGAGATGAGGAGAAATTACATCTTTGGGATTCACTATTGCAGAGTGTGGTAGACACTGAATAAAATTAAGGAGGAGATGGACAGATTATCGATTCGTAATCAGTTAAAGGATTATGGGAGGTGAGCAGGAAAGTGGAGTTGAAGCTGCAATGAGATAAACCACGATCATATTGATGATTAGATTAGATTAGATTCCCTGCAGTGTGGAAACAGGCCCCTCGACCCAGCAAGTCCACACCACTCCTCGGAGCATCCCACCCAGACCCATCCCCCTATAACTCACACACCCCTGAACACTACGGGCAATTTAACACGGCCAATCCACCTAGCCTGCACATCTTTGGACCGTGGGAGTAAACCGGAGCACCCGGAGGAAACCCACGCAGACACGGGGAGAACGACCAAACGTTGCATGGACAGTCGCCCGAGGCTGGAATCGAACCCGGGTCCCTGGCGCTGTGAGGCTGCAGTGCTAACCACTGAGCCACTGTGCCGCCCCAGATGTAGAGGTGCCAGTGTTGGACTCGGGTGGATAAAGTCAGAAGTCACACAACACCAGGTGAAGCTAAAGGAGCAGCACTCCAAAAGCGTGTGATTGCAATATGGTTGCATTGAATGGCAGAGCAGGCTCAGGGGGCTGAATAGCCTACTCCTGCTCCTAGTTCTGTGAAGACTTTTGTGTTGTCTTGAGGGTGTGGACATTTGCCATAAAGATGAATTTCTGACACCTTCAGCAGGATCTGATTCTGTTGATGTGGATTAAGAACAATTAACCAGTGAAAACTGATAAAGATTATATATTAAAATTTGGCCAACAGCTCTTTTTATCTGTCATAAAAAGGAGCGTTAATACATTTCAGTACTTTAAGCAGCAGTTTACAGAGAAATAAAAACTTTATTAACTTTATTAACCGATTTTTGTCTCGGAGCACTTAAATCAGCTACCCCTTCTAGGGCACCTTGATTTCAACCATCAGAAGCTGCTGTTCTGCTCTCACACAGCTCTGTACTGCTAAGGTTGAAGTGGTTCCCACATTTTGGTTTCACGTTCCTGTATTAACCCCTATGTACACCACCTACTTTCTGAATTGGCTGTTTGACCAAGTTAATATTTGGAACTAAACTAACATTTCCTTAACTGATAGCCTGCAGGTGCAATAGACAAGTTCCAAAAGCTGTTGCGTTCTTGAGGTTCTGGCAGCTGTTTTTGGGCCAGTTTGACTCTCGAAAGTTGATTGCAGAAGGAGGATGTTCAGCCCGCTGAATCCACAATGGTGAAGTTGGGAGCAAATGGTGCCAACTTTAACCCCTTGCAGACTCTCCATCCCGGAGGGGAAGAATCACTTCATATTCCTCACAGCTTAACCATTAGTTGGTGCAATGGATTGTAGCGCAAGTGTCACACCTATACTCCAAGGATTGTATCAGTTCCAGGAGGCAGGTCACCACCATCTCGAGGCCAATACACACTGGCCCAGTCCATGAACCTCATAAACAATTGTTTACAATTGTGAGTGGCTTGGAGGGGAACTTGCAGGTGATGGTGTTCCTATGGGATGTACTGCCTGTCTCCTTCTAAATGGTAGAGGTCATGGGTTTGGAAGAAAGAGCCTTGGGTGAGCTGCTGCATTGCATCTTGTAGATGGTACACACTTAAGCTACTGAGCGTCAGTGGTGGGGGGAATAAATGTTGAAGGTGGTGGATGTTGTACCAATCGATGTTGCTTTGCCCTGAATGGTGTTGAGCTTCTCAAATATTGAGCTGCGCCCAACCAGGAAAATGAACCCACTTCCTCCACTCTTTGAGGACGTGCAAACCAAATCCTTATGTTGAAAAAATTTCTCTTTCCCTTCCCTCTGGCTCTTCCACCAATTTTGCTGGGTTATTCTGCATATTTCCCCTCCTTTCTTTGGGAGGACAATGATGTGTTCAACATTAATGCACACTGGAATCTTCTCTTACATCCCTCAGGCAAGGGATGTTCTCTGAGATAACAAGGTGCGGAGCTGGATGAACACAGCAGGCCAAGCATCATCAGAGGAGCAGGAAAGCTGACGTTTCCGGCCTGGGCCCTTCTTCAGAAATGGGGGAGGGGAAGGGATTCTGAAATAAATAGAGAGAGAGGGAGGCAGATGGAAGATGGATAAAGGAGCAGATCGGTGGAGAGGAGATAAACAGGTCAAAGAGGCGGGGATGGAGCCAGTAAAGGTGAGTGTACGGGGGTAGTTAGGGTGGGGATAGATCAGTCCAGGAAGGCCAGGATGGACATGTCGTGCAAGGTGTTGGGGGATGGGGGTGGTGGTTGAAATGGGTTCTGGGCTGGGATGTGCAGTTGTTTGTCGCAAACCGAGCATAGGTATCAATAGTATGTGGACTTCACAAGCTTCAAAATCTCCCCTCCCTCCGACCACATCCCAACACCAGCCCGGCTTGTCCCTTCCTCCCACCTCTTCCCTCCTCCCACCACAAGCCCCACCCCCACCTCCTAAGCACTAGCCTCATTCTGCCCCCTTGACCTGTCTGTGCTCTCTGGATTGACCTATCTCCTCCCTACCTCCCCACCTACGCTCACCTTTACTGGCTCCATCCCTGCCTCTTTGACCCGTCTGTCTCCTCTTCCACCTATCTTCTCCTCTATCCATCTTCAATCCACTTCCCCCTCTCTCCCTATTGATTTCAGAACCCTCTTCCCCTCCCCCATTTCTGATGAAGGGTCTAGGCCTGAAACGTCAGCTTTCCTGCTCCTCTGATGCTGCTTGGCCTGTTGTGTTCATCCAGCTCTACACCTTGTTATCCCAGTCTTCAGCCAGATAGCTTTTTTTAAATGCATTCATGGGATGAGGGTTAGAGCTTTAATTGCACAGAGGGCAGTTAAGAGTCAACCACATTGCTGTGGGTCTGGAGTCATACGTAGGGCCGACCAGGTAAGGATGACAGTTTCCTTCCCTAAAGGAAACAAGTGAGCCGGATGGATTTTCTTGACAATGGATTCGTGGTCATCGTTAGACTTCTAATTCTAGAGTTTTATTTGAATTCAAATTCCACCATCTGTTGTGGCAGGATTCAAACCCAGGTGCCAGATCTATTACTTGGGGTCTCTTGATTTGCAGTCCAGTGATAATATCATTAGGCTACCACCCGTCCTACAGAAAGGGTGCCCTGTGACATTTTTGCATCTCCGTGAGAGGGCAGCTGGTACATTGGCTTAATATGCCACCTGATAGACATCTGACTGTGCAGTCCCCACTCAGCACTGCCAGCTGATACCATGTGCGCAGGGTGGCAACTGGGGAAGGGTCCAAATGACCACATTTGTGAGCATGAAATGTGTGTTTGCATTTGTCTTAGTCTGCACCCATGGGGGTGTCTGTCCCTGTGTTGTCCCTGTGCGTCCATGTCTCTACATAAAAAAAAACTGATTTCTGAATCATTCTGATGTTGCTGGAATAATATCACACCTGCCACTGTGACACAGATGAAATGTTCATTCCACAAATAGCGAGAAATTCTAAGAAATGTTTTGTAATATAATCCGCATCTGATTTTCGATACTGTGACAACACTCAGATTGGGACACTAAAGGCCTCAGAGTAACCATGATGTGTTATAGCGATTGTGACCTGAATCTGTGACACAATAAACAACTCCTTAGCTGCTTTGCTCCACTCCTTGTGATGCTTCGAAATGGAACAATGGAATTTTATTTCAGAACCCCAGCCTTTGACCTTGGTTAGGTGCCTGTCTGCTCAACAGGACCTTGCCATCCAAAAGTGATCTTTGGCAGAAATCACAGATGTTTGAGACCAGGAAACCTGTCAATTGAGTCCCCGCTAACATGTTTTTAGCCAGGCCTGACTTTGCATCCTTCAATAGGTCAATGGTATGCAATAGAGTAGATTTAAGGTACAACAGGATGGTTGCCTTTTTGAAATTGGGAAATCAATCTGATGGCTATCAACAATTTACTAAAGGAATTGTTATTACACTAAGTTACACCAGCTCTGAAGAAGAGTCATAAGGGACTTGGTAACTCTCTCTCCACAGATGCTGTCAGACCTGCTGGGTTTCTCTAGCATTCTCACAACCCATTTTGTGTTTGAAAGGAAAACGTATCAGAAATGGAGAGAGAAATGTTTATTCAAGGAATATATTATTCCCAGGCATCAAGCTGCGATTTCACAAGTTTGACTGAGGAATGTACGAGAGGGAGGAATTTCTTTAGTGGAATGTGAAGCCATCGTAAGGGGAGAGGTGCATGAAAGTGTTTGACCATTGAGGGGTTTAGCCCCATGCTGTGGTGGAGAAGCCGTAGCTTCTTTGTGAAGAGCTGATCAAAAGGAGATTTAATAAAGCCTCCAAAATTATGAGCGGGGTGGGGAGGAGCAGAGACCAGATAGAGTAGTTGGGCAGAAACTGTTCCCATTGGTCAAAGACTCACTACTACGAACCAAACGTCACAGATATTAGAAAACTGACAGAACATTTGAAGGTTACGTGAGAGATTCTGTGAACTGTTGACATCCAGCAGCGTGGCATTTAGAGGAAAGCATTTATTAAGGCACAAGGAAGGGAATCTAGAAGGTGGAGTATCAATGCATATTCTTGTTGAGCATAAAGCAGGTCTGTGGTTGTAAAGATAATTACAGATAGCAAGCAGCTGAATCATTCTCATTACGGAAGCTCATCAGTTGGAGCATGAGGAACAATATATTTTCATTACAAGTTGCCAACACTCCATGAATTAAAGATTAAAGCTACCACACATGGAAATTGCTGTAGGTGACACCTGAGACAACAAAAGCTTTTTCATTCTGTGTGTGATATTGACAGCATAAACATTCAGTTTATTGCTCGGTGCTGTGTTTATAATCTACATAAGCCTCCTCTCACTCTATTTGTTCATACTGTACCTTTCCAGCCTTGGCTCTGGCCTGTGCTTCCCCTGTTAGAATCCTGGAGCAGCCTTTCAATTCTTCTCACAATCTGATTAGGGACCAGTAATCTTTAAAATAGACAAAGCATGAGACACTGACTTCCTGGGGAAATAAAGCATGATGATTCCACAACTATGAACAGAGAACAGAAATATTCACAATCCAGCATTAGCACGGAAATACAAGCTACAGTACACTGTACACCGTATTTCTAACACCCAGAATTGAGATCGGCAACCATGAGTTATACAAACAAAATGTTAAGTTGCTATTGTCCTGCCAGACTATGTGGTTACTCTCTCATTACTGAGACAGAGATGACTGATGGTGGCCTAACCTGAAGTCACCACATTTCATAAGAAAGGAGAGGTTGAGAAGGAAGGTCCCTCATGGTAACCTCAGCCAGTGTGGGCATTAACCCCATCATGTTGGCATTACTCCTTTGCAGTCGGGCTGTCCAGCTAACAGAGCTGACTGACCCCTTAACCAGGGGTAACTGATGGTGATCAACCAATCCCCACACACACAGTACGACTCTAAAGACATGGTGGATCATCAAATCTCATTGTAATGAATGAACTTCATAAGGGATTACAATTGTAAAGGAGCAGCTGACCTTACCCGGTCTGGCCTGCATGTGACTCCAGACCCACAGCCAATGGGGTTGACTCCAAACTGCCTTTGGGCAATTAGGGATGAGCAATAAATGCTGGCCTAGTCAGTGTCACCCTCATCCTGAGAATGAATATGAAGAAAAATAATTCTTCTTTTGCTGATCTAGCCATAAACTCTATTTTGAGGGGCTCTGTTATGGACTACCTTCACAGCTGTTCCTGTTCTAATTGATTCCTTCCTTCTCTGGATCTCCGCTTCCCCTGGTCTCCAGAAACTCTGCTTCCTCACAGGAAAAGCTCTAATGTTCCACAAATTGCGATGTTTCTTCCCTGGAGCAGCACGGTGGCTCAGTGGTTAGCACTGCTGCCTCACAGTGCCAGGGATCCAGGTCCAGTTTTAGCCTCGGGCGACTGACAGTGTGGAGTTTGCACATTCTCCCCGTGTCTGTCTGAGTTCCCACCGGGTGCTCTGGTTTCCTCCCACTGTACAAAGATGTACAGGTTACGGTGGATTGGCTGTGCTAAATTGTTCCATGGCATCCAGGGATGTGCAGGCTAGATGGATTAGAAATGGGAAATGCAGAGTTATTGGATTGGTGGGTCTATAAACAGGAGATTCTCCCTCAGTTATTCACTTTTGTATGAATCATCTGTGTTTCTTTTCATTAGTTAGGTTGTTATTTTTAATCAATACTGATCCAATAGGCTAAAGGACCTTTCAGTCTATGACTCCCACGCATGAATCATTAAGATTTGTTCTGTAGATGCTGAGGGCTAGTGGAAGTTACCAGAACTGGGATTGACTGATTTCTGTTGGCTACTAGGGAAATCAGCATGGGCAGTTGTATGGCATTGAGAGAGAGAGAGAGAGAAAAAGAGAGCAGCCACAATCTTGCTGAATGGCCTCCTGTGTAGCCCAAACCCAGTCACTGCTATGCAGAAGTGGGCCAGTGTGTTTGTGCCAACCACACAGCCCATGCCAATCTGTCACTTGTTACATCTGCAATGGGCGAAGGTATGTAGGGTTCTAATGCTTTCCTGGCAGCCCTGATGTAGCTTGCCACCTTGTTCCGAGGAGCACCTCGAGAGGCAAGGCTGTGATGGTGCAAGAAATGTGTAGGTTGCCTCTCATTACCAGTTTCTCCTTGTTGAGACGAAATATCTGAGCTGCGAGTTATGCCTTTATTTGGGCAATGGCTGTCGAACACATGTTTGTGATTTGTAAAGTCAGGTATGCTATGAGTGGGTGGTCTGTTACCTTTAATTCCGAGCTCTCCCAGCTGGACAATTGCATTTCTAACTGTTACAGTGTTTTCAGAAAGACATTCCTGGAATTTCGCAGCAGGAAATAAATGTCTGCACCCCACATTTTGGCAGTTTTTGTGATAAAATTCCAGCCTCTCTCTTTTCTCATTTTATGCATATCAGTTTTATTTGGGACTTCACATGCATGCTCTCTCCCTTTCTTGTATTTTTTTGCCTTTTTCTTACGGTCTCTTTTTCTGTTTTCTTTCTCTCTTTCCTCCATATCTTCCTTCCCTATTTTTCTCTTTTGGCCCTCTCTCTCTCTCTCTCTCTCTCTCTCTCTCTCTCTCTGTGCACCCCCCCACCCCGCCTCACACTCTCTCTCTCTATGCACCCCCCCCCCGTGCCTCTCTCTTTCTCTCTCTCTCTGTGCACCCCTGTCGTCTCTGTGGCTCTCTCTCTCTATCTCTCTCTCTCTGTGACCCCCCTCTCTTTTTATTCCCCCGTCCCTCTCTCTCTCTGTGCCCCTCCGTCTCTCTCACTCTCTCTGTGCCCCCTCACTCTCCCTTTGTGCCTCTCTCTCTCTCTCTCTCTGTGCTCACCCTCCCTCTCTCTCTGTGACGTCCCTCACTCTCTGTGACCCTTCCCACTCTCTCTGTGCCCCTCCGTCTCTCTCTCTCTGGCCCTCCCTCAATCTTTCTGTGCCCCCCCCCCTCTCTGTGCCCATCTCTCTCTCTCTCTGTCTCTCTCTGTGCACCCCTCTTGCTCTCTCCCTCTCTGTAACCTCTCTCTCTCCCTCTCTCTGTGTCCCCCTCACCCGTCTGTCTCTCTGTGCCTCCATCCCTCTCTCTGTGCCTCCCCCCTCTCTCTCTCTGTCTCCCTCTGTGCCCTTTCTCTTTCTCTCTCTGTGCTCCCCTCACCGTCACTCTCTCTCTCTCTCTCTCTCTCTCTCTGTGCCCCCTCCCCTCCCTGTGCCTCCCCTCCCTGTGCCTCCTCCCCTTTTCTCTCTCTGTGCCCCCTTCTGTCTCTCTCTCTCTCCCCCATGCTCCCTCCCCCGTGTCTCTCTGTGCCCCTCTGTGTCTTTCTGCCTCTCCTTCCCCTCTTGATTTCTTGCCTTTGGCCTTTCATTTATGTAACATTTTTATTCCATCAATCAACACAGGCAGGAGCTTTGTTTTCTGAGATCTGCTTCTGGCTCCTCGGCTGGTTTCTGAGAAGCCACTTGGCTCTGTTTGTCGTTCCACCTCCTCTTTTCCCTGGCTTTTGAGATGCGGGATTTTGGGTGACCCTGACTGCTGACCTGGAGAGGTCAAGAAGCAATTGTTAGCCAAGTAACAGCCTCTCAGCAATTTCTTCCCAACATTTGGGTCACCCACTTGGATGTTGAACTGAAATACAACGAGCGAAAGCTTGCAACAGCCTTGCAAACTAATCCAGAATGCTGCTGGCTGTCTCAGCAAATTCCGTTCTCCAGTCACTGCTGTGCTCACTGACCTATGGCAACAGTAAGTTCAGCAACAACATGAATTTAAAACTCTCCTCCTCATTTCCCGATACTTCCCTGGTCTTATCCCTTCCTCTCTCTGTAATCTCCTCCAACCCAGACTCTCACTCTAACTCTGCTATTTTACATATTGACGATTCTAATTGTTCTGTTGCCGGGTTCTCAACTCTGAATTGTCTCCCTAAATCTCTCTATCTTTTGCTCGTCCTGTTAAAATCTTCTTTGACCAAATCTTTGGTACCTGCTCCAATACCCTCATATGGGTCACTGTCAAATTCTGCTTTATGCACAGTCCTGTCCAGTGCCTCAGGATGTCTTACACATGGTTAAAGATGCCATGTCAATCCAAGTTATTATTGATAGTGCACTTCCACCCATCTCCCCTGATTTAAAAAATGTGCTTTCTGCTTAGGTGATGATCTCCAGGGACCACATCTGGGGAAAACTACTGGCTATTTGACTGGGAACATAGGAACTGGAGTAGACCGTCCAGCCCACTGAATCTGCAGCACCTTCCTAGCCTGTGGCTGATCAATGTTTGTTCCCTCCATTAAGCCCGCATCTCTCAAAATGTGGAGATGCCGGTGTTGGGCTGGGATGGATGAGGTCAGAAGTCACATGACATCACATTGTAGTCCAACAGGTTTATTTGAAATCTAAGCTCTCGGAGAGCTGCTCCTTCACCAGGTGAAGTCACCAGGGAAGCTTGTGATTTCAAATAGCTCAGTTGCACCATAACCTGGTGAGACTTCTGACATCTCTCCCAAGCCTTTGGTCTCCAGAAATTTACCAATTTCTCTCCTGAGCCAGCTCTGGGTCAGAAAATTTGAAAGGTGTTCCTGCCTCTGAGAGAAGAAATTCCTCATTGCGGTCTGAAGGGGGCTACCCCTAATTCTGAGGTTATGACCCCACTTCCCAATGAGCAGTTTGAAATTCCTGTGGATGTCGATGGATATAAGATGAAAAGCTTTGGCAACAGGCCTGTCTTTGCAGCAATATGAGAGAGTTGTGGGAAAATGATCAAAGGAGCGTTTTTGACTCCCCTCTAGGGCAAACAGACAAGCAGCTTCAGTTAGAGCGTAATTACTTTCCCATAGATGTTTGTAAATGTTTCATCCTTCCAAGGCTTAGGAAATAAAGCAACTTTGAAGGGGTTGGCTTCCTGACTTTCCATCAAAAGATTCCAAATGGTAGGCAGGCTCACGTGCAAAGATTTCCATTTGTATATTTGGCAATATTTCATAGCTTGCTTTTTAGCTGCTTGTCCATTCTATCTGTTTCTGGAAACCTGTTTTTATTTTCTGAAGAAGGGTCCAGACCTGAAACGTTAGCTTTCCTGCTCCTCTGATGCTGCTTGGCCTGCTGTGTTCATCCAGCTCCACACCTTGGTATCTCAGGTTCTCCAGCATCAGCAGTTCCTACTATCTCTGGCAATCTACCAGGCTGTGCTTAAATTTTAAGCCTTTTCAAATAGAATTTGCATGGGAAATCTTTCATTTACATGGCAATGAAACTCTTTTTGAAGTGCTGCCACCTTTGTAACATGGAAATTAAGGCAGACCACTTGTACACAGCATGATCCCAAAAATGTGATAATGACCTGTGTTTGAAAGAGATTGCTGGTCTCCTTACTAGCGAAAGGATGTACTGGGACTGGAGGGGGTGCACAGGAGGTTCACTAAGTTGATTCCAGAGTTGAGAGGGTTTGTTATGAGGAGAGATTGAGTAGACTGTGACTGTAGTCATTGGAATTTAGAAGAATGAGGGGGTAGGTCTTATAGAAACATAAAATTATGAAGGGAATAGGTATAATAGAAGCAGGGAGCATGTTCCCATTGGCAGGTGAAACTAGAAATAGGGAGCATAGCCTCAAAATAATGGGGAGCAGGTTTAGGACCGAGCTGAGGAGGAACTTCTTCACCCAAAGGGTTGTGAACCTGTGGAATTCCCTGCCCAGGGAAGCAGTTGAGGCTACCCTGCTGAATGTTTTTAAGATAAATTTTTGAACAGTAAAGGAACTAAGGGTAATGGTCAGCAGGCGGGTAGTTGGAGCTGAGTCCACAAAGAGATCCAACATAGGTTACTGAATGGCAGAGCAGGCTCGAAGGCAACAGATGGCCTGCTGCTGCTCTTATTTCTTACATTCTTATTAATGTTTGGCTAGGTCAGAGGAACAATCACAATTGCTTTTATTTTGCTTTTAAATTGGTTTTGAGCTCCCACTGAATCTTGTAAGCGACTAGCATGTCATCTCAGATGTTCTTAGTACATTCGTTGGGCCTAATAAAATGCAGCGAGGGACGTTAGTTGAGGCTTCATCTGAGCAGATTGGGAGACTCTTCTGTCAATAGGTCCAGTTGGTGGGTTGCGGAGGAGGTTGTTATAACCAACAACCTGCCCCTACACCAAGGTTGTGTAACCATGGTTACATTCCCAGCTCGGTGTTGTTGGGCTGGAAACATATGGTGCCCACTGGTAGGTTTGAGGGGTCTTTGTCCTGGGGGGTGGGGGTTGTGTTTGGGTGGAAGGGAAGAGAGAGACTGGACTACGTTATCTTGCCTTAGCGCCATTTCACGTTAAACATTTTTATTTATGCTTCATTTGAACCTTTTGTTTGTGCAGTGGTGCCCTTTTTAGGGGAGCTATCTTTATGATTGGTTGCATTTAAACTTGGTTCTCAAAAGGGCTAATTGAAACTCTTGACTGGTGCATTGGTAGTCTCCTCACTTCTGAGGGAGGAGGCATGGGTCCAAGTACCACCTGCTCGAGAAGGAGTGTCTTAATGGGTTGTGAGAAAATCTCCATAAATAGATCCGTCTTGAAGCTCAGTTATGGTTGAGTTAGAAGCTGTATTCTTGAAATGTTCCATTTTGAGAAATAAATGAGAGGCTGAATAACGATGGCTGCCACGTTACCCTCAGGCTCCAGTCAGGAATGGGATACAATATGGCGTCTCAGTTTAGCATTTCCTCCCACACAATGGTATCCCTGACAATGTAGCACTGTCTCTGCCCTGCACTGGGTGTGTCAGCGTCAATTATTTTTCTAACTCTGGGCTGACTAGTGCTGTCAGGGCTGGTGTGATCCAGACCAGAGGAGGTTGGAAAAGCTGCAGAACTCCTGAAGCAAGTCTTTATTAATTCTCCATTTTCTTTCCCTTTTTGACAGAAACATCTTCCCCTCGAACCTTGTCTCAGCAGCTTTTGAATCGGTAAGTTAATTTTCTACTCCTTGTGGGGAAATCGTGAGGTTGTACTGATTAATTGGTGGTAGTTTATTTGAAATGTCTTTTAGTATGGTAATGGATAAATGTAATTTTGAAATAACCACTGAAGAGGAAGGAGCATTTTCACTGATCGTCACGATACAACAAGTCCACACTGACCCTCAGAGCGTCGCACCCAGATCTATCCCCCTATAACTCACCTAATCTATACACCCCTGAACGCTAGGGAAATTTAGCACGGCCAATCCACCTAGCCCGCACATCTTTAGACTGTGGGAGGAAACCGGAGCACCCGGTGGAAACCCGCACAGACATGGGGAAAGTGTGCAAACTCCACACAGTCACCTGAGGTTGGAATCTAACCTGAGTCCCCGGTGCTGTGAGACAGCAGTGCTAACCCCTGAGACACTGTGCCACACCAATATCAGCCTGCCCCAGCTCTAAATATAATCAACAATGGAGCATCCACACCCTCTCGGAAACAGAACCACGAAAAATCACATACCTTTGAGTCTAGAGGTTTTGTCTCCTCCTCTTCTCACGCAAAAGTGATTGGCACCTTTTTCTGAGGCAGTGCCCACATTCCACATTCACCACACAACGCCCCCCCGCCCACCCCCGCCACCATGGTCTATCCATTGCTCCATGTCCAACCTGTCAAATTCTACATATGTGAGTACGGCATTGAGAGACAGCTGGAGTGCACGAAGGGTAGTTGTCCTTTGGGAGATGGGCTCCTGTGGAGATTGTAGCGCAAGACAGAGAGAGAGAGATGGACCCAGTGAGAGGCTCAGGCAGAGAGGGAGAAAGTTGGATTTGGGTGGAGATTGAAGGAAGGGGTAGAGAATGGGGAACAGAGACAGAAGGAGAGGTAAAGATGGATTTGGGTGGAGGTTTGAGCAAGAGCGAGAGAGGGATTTGGGTGGAACTTGGGGCATAGAGAGAGATGGATTTGGGTGGAATGTGGGGCAGAGAGAGAGAGAGATGGATTTGGGTGGAATTTGAAACATAGAGAGGGATGGATTTGCATGGAATTTCAGGCATAGAGAAAGAGAGAGATGGATTTGGGTGGAATTTTGGGCATAGAGAGAGAGGTGGATCTAGTTGGAATTTGGGGAAAAGGAGAGTTGGGTTTTGATTGGATAAGTAGTGAGTGAATGAGTTGGACATTGGATGCATTTGGGGGTGATTACAAAGGCAGTTCTCAACTGTCTGAACTGAATCAATCCACAGCATCATTGGGTAGAGTCTTTTCTTTCTGAATAGGAGTTTGTCCTTCTGAAGGAGACTGTTATTTAGTTTGTGTAGCTTTATTTGTGTATGAGTGACTCATGTATGAATGGTATTTTCTCCACAGTATGCTACAACTTACATCACAATCTCTGAGAATGGCACTGATGAGTTTGGAAATGTCACAGACAACGTGACGAAACTGTTAAAAGTAAGTGGAAAAGAGAGGACAAATTAAGACAGAAAGAAACTGGCCTTTGGCACTTGGCTAAAATAAAACAAGGAACTGTGAATCCTGGAAATCTGAAACAGAAACAGAATTCCTGGACAAGTTCAGCAGGTCTTGCAGCATTTGTGGAGAGTAAACAAAAGTTAACATTTTGAGTCAGAACATTCTGAGGAAGGATCATTTGACTCAAAACAATAACTCTGTTTATCTGTTGACAGATGCTGCAAGATCTGCTGAGATCCTCCAGCAGTTTCTGTTTTGTTTCAGCACATTGCTGTTTGTGGGATCTTGCTATGTGTGAATTACCTGTTGACAATGACATAAAAATACTTCAATTGGTTGTAAAGTGCTTTAGCAAGTCCTACAATATAAGGTCAAATCTTCCTTTTCCCTGTTTTCACTGTTTCTGTTCCCCTCCAGATTCCCAAAGGAAGCAGTGCAGATGCTATGAACATCCTGGGGCTGGTTGTCTTCGCCATCGTCTTTGGGATTGCTCTGCGGAAACTGGGACCAGAGGGGGAGAACCTTATCCATTTCTTCAACTCCTTTAATGAGGCCACTATGGTCCTGGTCTCGTGGATCATGTGGTAAGTGGGTCACCGGTCTCAGTTTCATCACGTACCCACATGCTGCAGCGCTTTGAGACTAACATTTGTACTGCAACTCCCTCAAATGGCGCTGTTATCATGGCCAGTTGTAACTTTGTGGGGACAATTTCTACAGTGCATCTTGGAGATGGTGCACACTGCTGCTACAGACCGTCAGTGGTGGATGGAGTGAGATGTTTGTGGATGTGGTGCCAACCAAATGGGGCTGCTTTGCCCTGGATGGTGTTGAACTCCTTGAGTGTTGTTGGAGCTGCCTCCATCCAGGGCAAGTGGGGAGTATTCCATCGCACTCCTGACCTGTGCCTTGTGGACAGGCTTGAGGAGCCAAAAGGTGGATTACTTGCCACAATATTCCTAGCGTCTGACCTGCTCTTCTAGCTATTGAGCTAATGTGGCCAGTCCAGGTGAGTTTCTGGCCAATGATAACCCCCAGGATGTTGATAGTGGGGGCTTCAGTAATGATAACACTATTGAATGTCAAGTGGCAGTGGTTAGATTGTCTCTTATTGGTGAAAACTCACCTGGACTGGCCACGTTAGCTCAGTAGCTAGAAGAGCAGGTCATAGCCTGGCATTTGTGTGGCACGAATGTTATTTGCCACTTGTTGGCCCAAGTCTGGATATTGTCCAGATCTTGTTGCATGTGAACATGGACTGCTTCAGTATCTTAGGAGTCACGAATGGTGCTGAACCTTGTTCAGTAATTGGTGAACATCCCCACTTCTGACCTGATGATGGAGGGGAGGTCATAGACCATAGAATCCCTACAGTGTGGAAGCAGGCCATTCGGCCCACCGAGTCACACCAACCATCCGAATAGTGTTCCACCCAAACCCACCAGCCTGCTGTAACCTTGCATTTCTCATGGTTATTCCACCTAACTTACACATCCCTGGACACTATGGACAATTAAACACGGTCAATCCACCTAGCCATTGATGAATCAGCTGAAGATGGTTGGGGCTAGGACACTCCCCTGAGAAAAAGATGTCCTGGAGCTGAGATGACTAACATCCAATAGCCACAACCATCTTCCGATGTGTCAGGTACGACTCCAACCAGCAGCAGACATTTTGTCCACTGGCTCCCATTGATTCCAGTTTTGCTGGGGTGTCGTCCTTTTCATTGAAAGCCTAAAGAAAGCCAGTTTATTTTCCCTCACCTGTGAGCCGAGGCCTTTGCACCAGTATCTTTGAGACTGTGCACTTAATGTTCCAATCACCCTGTGTCTCCTGGGAAGAAGTGTAAAGACCCTGGAAAAGAGAGTTATAAGAGCAGGAAATCCCAGCAAGCGAAAGGATCTTCTTGGTGAACCCTGTGTGGACTGGGGCAATTGAAATGCTGCCCCTGGTTTTTTTCACCCCTTCACCCATAACACGTGTGTGTGTGTGTGTGTGTGTGTGTGTGTGTGTGTGTGTGTGTGTGTGAGTAATTCTGCAACACTCTAGTCTTTGAGTGAAAAAGTTACAATTCAAATACAAACAGAATTTCTGCAGCCAATTTCTGCCCCCTTGGGTGGATGTAAATGGTACTATAACAGAGCAGCAGTTCTGGTCAATATTCTTTCTTCAATTAACTGATTTCCTAGTTAATTTCTCAGCGTGTTTGCGACACTTTATGACCATCATGTTTAATATTTTATAACAGTGTCTACTCTTCAAGAGTACCTCATTAGTTGTAAAAACAATTTTGGACACCTTATGGACATGAAATACTTACATAACTGCAGGTCTTTCATTTTTGATTAGGTCTCATACTGTGTGCTGTTCAGGTAGAATGGAAATATTCACTGAAATATTATAAATTAGCAACACTTACGATCTTCTTAAGAAATGGGGTTGCACTCCCAGCTCAGTGCCAACCAATCCGATTTCTATGTGAGCAGTCCACCCCTACAACATGATGCTCAGTCTTCCATCACATTCACATTTCTCATCTTTGACAGACCTTGGACTTTCAAATACTTGTGTGCCATCCAAGTTAAGTAGTATCAAGGTTTGATGAAAGTTTGACCAGAAGGCAAGGACTTTGTATAATATTTTTTGGTAAATCAGCTGTTTCTTGTTTTCGTTTCTTGGCAAAATAAAAATTGCTGTCTTTTCCCTGATATCATGGGCCAAGTTTTAGTTTAAAATATAACCAGTAGGTGTTTCTGATATTTATGGCTTTGTCCAGGAATATAATTGTGTATATTCTCAGAGCAGTTACTGCCTTGTTAAAACAGTTGTCAAATCCATCACTTCATATGGACTGGAGTCAAATGTAGACTGGAGAAGAGTAGCCAAAAGATCAGGGAGTGGAAGTAAGCCATTCAGCCCATCACGTCTGCTCTGCTAGTCGATGAGATCATAGCTGATCTGATAATCGTCAACCACGGCTTTCCTGCCTGTTTTCCCCATATCCCTTGATTCCCCTTACTGATTAAAAATGTGTGTATCTCAGCCTTAAACCCTCACCCAATCACAGCCTTAAAGATCCAGCCTGTGCGGTAGAGAATTCCACAGATTCCCAGCTCTCTGGCAGACAGCGTTCCTCCTTATCCCTGTGTTAATTGAGTGACCCCCCGACTCTGAGCTGAAGCCATCTGGTCCTACAAGGGGGAGTAACCTTTCTGCATCTACCCTGTCAAACCCCAACGACGGGTTCTAAACCTTGTTGTTCTAAATTCTTCTGAAGAACGACAGTCAACCAGTTTTAACGTCAATATTTTCTGGTGTCTGTCAGATTTTTAGGTTTTTGCAAGTTGCCTGGCAGCCTGCCGTAGCAGTAATAGCAAACTCTGGGTTGCCAGCATGGAGTGAAAGCCTACGCTGTTCCTTGCCCTTTCACTGTGAAAAAACTCTGTTTGAAGGCAGAACAATCTGAATGTAAGAATTGCTCAACTATTGGAAACATCAAAGCTAGGAGCTGGATTAGGCAAATCGGCCCTGTCATCGTGCTCTACCATTCATAGAGCCACAGAGCTGTACAGCATGGAAACAGACCCTTCGGTCCAACTCGTCCATGCCGACCGGATATCCTAAATTAATGTAGTCTCATTTGTCCCATATTCCTCTCAACCCGTCCTATTCATGTACCCACCCAGATGCCTTTTAAATGCTGTAACTGTACCAGCCTCCACCACTTCCTCTGGCAGCTCATTCCATACACGCACCACCCTCTGTGTGAAAAAAATCACCCCTTAAGTCCCTTCTGCATCTTTCCCCTCTCACCCTAAAGCTATGCCCTTCTAGTTTTGGACTCCCCTCTCCCCTGGAAAAAAGACCTTGCCCATTGTCAACTTAAACCTACACCATTTACTTTTGGACTCCCCTACCCTGGGGCAAAGACCTTGGCTATCTCCCCTATCCATGTTCCTCATGAGTTTATAAATCTCTATAAGGTCACCCCTCAGCCTCTGACGCTCCAGGGAAAATAGCCCCAGCCTATTCAGCCTCTCCCTGTAGCTCAAACCCTCCAAACCTGGCAACATCCTTGTAAATCCTTTCTGAACCCTTTCTAGTCTCACAACATCCTTCCTATAGTGGGCAGACCGGGTTAATTCAATATGATCATGGTTGATCATTCATCTCAATCCCCTGTTCCCATTTTTGCTCCACACTTGTTGATCTTTTTAGCCCTAAGAACTATGTCTTACTTCTTGAAAACTTTTTGTGGCAGAGAGTTCCACTGGCTCTCCACTCTCTGGGTGAAGACATTTCTCCTCAACTCAAACCTATCCCCTATCCTTAGTCTGTACAGCCTGGTTCTGGACCCCTAGTCACAGGAAGATCCTTCCCTACATTTCCCTTGTCTGATCCTGTTAGAATTTTATAGGTTTCTGTAAGATCTCCTCCCTCACCCAATTCTTTTAAATTTCTGTGAATATGACCTGAACCAATCCAGTCTTTCCTCTTATGTCAGACCTGCCATTCCCAGGAATCAGGAACAGTTCTGAGGAAGCGTCACCAGATCTGATACCTTAACCCTGATTTTTTTTCTTCACTGCCAGACTCGCTGAACTTTTCCAGCGACTTCTGTTTTTGTTCCAGATTTACAGCATCCACAGTTCTTTTGGTTTTTATTCCCAGGAATCAATCTGGGAAATCTTTGTTGCACTTCTTCCATCAGACACAAAGACCAAAATTGTTCACAATATTCCAAATGTGGTCTCACTAAGGCTTCCATACAATTGTAGCAAGATGTCCCAGCTCATGTACTCAAATCCTTTCACTATTAATGTATAATTTGCATTCTTCACTGCCTGCTGCACCTGCATGCTTAATTTCAGCAACAAGTTATACCTAAACAGAGAATGGTTTTAATAAAGTGCTCTCAGACCTTATCTTTATGACTGGGAAAGAAAATGCGGCTGAGAGAAGTTCAAAACAACGCAGCTGTGAACAGAAACACATTGCTTACTTCGCAATAAGAATTCAACAGAGAACATGTAAGCTGAGCAAGAATGAGATAGAGCGCTGGTTAAGGATGTCTGTTCACTGAAACATTTAAATAAGGAGTTGCACTGTTTTGTAAATAATCTTTTACGAAATTTGCAACACTGGAACAAGTCATTCTGATCACAGAAGCCTGTGCCAATATTTCAGTTCCACATGAGTCTGCTGCTACGCTTTGTTCATCTCATTCTATCAACCTTCCTTTTGTTTCTACCCTATATACCTCACTGAAATGCATCTATTCTGTTTGCCTCAACCACGCAATGTCATGATGTGGAGGAGCCGGTTTTGGACTGGGCTGGATAAAGTCAGAAGTCACACGACACCAGATTGTGGACCAAGAGGTTTCTTTGAAATCACAAGCTTTTGGAACGCTGCTCCTTCATCGGGTGAAATCATTTCACTTGACAAAGGAACAGTGCTCTGAAAGCTTGTGATTTCAAAGAAACCTGTTGGTCCACAATCTGGTGTCGTGTGACTTCTGACCCTGTGTGATGGTAGGGTCCCCATTTCCATTGCTGTCTGTACAAAGAAAATGCTCTCAATTTGTATTTATCTATGACTATCCTGTTTAGGCCAATATCTTTAGACAGAAATAACTAAGTAATGATAAGTTAAGGCATTGCAACGGGTAGACAGGCCAATTTCCACAATTGTTAGTTGCCTGTTATTTTAGTTGTGTTTTAACCTAACCTCTTTGGTCAGTTTTAAGGTTAATGCTTTGAAACAAGAGTTAATTAAGGGATATATTATCTATCCGCTTGCGTTTCTTTACGCGAATGATTAGGGCCAGTGAAAACACAATGGGCCAAATGGCCTCCTCCTGCCCTGTAACAGTTTTGTACAATGTTGAAACTTTTTAGGTCTCTCCTCTTTCATAAGATGTATATGTTGCTGATAAAGCTAGTATTTGTTGCCCATCCCTAATTGCCCTGTGATCTAAGTGACTTGCTGAGCCACATTAAGAGGCAGATAAGAGTTGACTACAATGTAAAGTGGAATGGATTTCATCTAGGCCAGGCTGGGTAAGGATGGCAGATTCCCTTCCCTCAAGGGTGTCAGTGAACTAGATGGGCTTTTGCAACTATCGACTATAGTTTCATGAATTTTCTTGAATTTAGTTATTAATTGGATTTAAATTCCACCATCTTCAGTGTCGGGATTTGAAACCACGTCCCTAGAACATTAGGCTAGGTCTTTGGATTACTGATTCAATGACCTCACCACTATGGCACTGCCAATGACCAGGTTGGAAGGCAGTCTTGTGTACAAACACATCTGAATGCACTCCCGCACCCCATGGGTGGCATGGTAGTTCAGTGGTGAGCAATGGTGCCTCACAGCACCAGGGACCCAGGTTCAATTCCATCCTCGGGTGACTGTCTGTGTGGAGTTTGCACATTCTCCCTGTGTCTGCGTGGGTTGCTCCCGGTTTCCTCCCATAGTCTAAAGATGTAGAGGTTAGGTGGATTGCCTGCACTGCAGACTTACAGGGATAGAGTAGGAAGGTGGGTCTGGGTGGGGTGCACTTTGGATGGTCAATGTGGAGTCGATGGGCTGAATGGCCTGCTTCCACACTGTAGGGATTCTGTGATTCAGATGCTATTTTATTAGCGAATGTTGTTCTCCTACCAGGTACGCTCCTTTTGGTATCATGTTCCTGGTTGCTGGCAAAATCGTGGAGATGGAAGATGTCCTCATGCTTTTTACCAGCCTCGGGAAATATATCTGCTGCTGCATAGTGGGGCACTTCATTCATGGCTTGGTCGTGCTGCCCATCATCTACTTTGCCTTCACTCGTAAAAATCCTTACAGCTTCCTATGGGGCATCTTCACAGCTCTGGCCACAGCGTTTGGAACTTCATCCAGGTAGGCCCGGGAATTGTGCGGAGCCATTGCTTGAGACTTCGCCTGTGTTTGTCAGGGTCTAGGGATGCCTTTTTGTGCTTAAAGTGCGTTTTTTTGGCGAGCTGTAGTTACTTAGCACACAGAAGAGTCACGGACCCGGAAACGTTAACTCTGCTTTCTCTCCACGGGTGCTGCCAGACCTGCAGAGATTTTCCAGCAATTTATTTTTGTTTGTTATTTAGCATGTATCTATGTTGTGAAGCATGAAGTAGAGTAGATACACAAGCAAAATGTGATGATTGTAGTGATTGTAACGAGCTCAGCCAGGTGGGCCTTATAGAATATCACTTCCCTGGGTGGGGCTGTTAATCTGGTCCAATCGGGGAGCCCTGGCTGACAGATATAAACAGGAGTGTCAGGGGTTCTGCTCACTCTGAGAGCTGGCTCTGAGGGAGCTCGATCAGTGTCAAGGACTCTCCATGTGCCCATAAAGGGTGATGGGATACTGGCCTTGGTGGGAGTTATTTCAGTAACAGCTAGAAAATCTGTGTTTGTTAATCGTGTTTGTTGAAGAATACATATTGGGCCCAGCTCTGTTTTTGAATGCTGTCGGAGGATCTTTTGTCTTTTCTTGAGGGGCTGCTCTGGGGATGTGTAACCCTAAATCTTATTCTCAGGTCTCTGGAGTGGGCTTGAACACACCAGCTTTTGATTTACAAGTATCATCCAACATGGGGAGGCGATGGCCTAGCATATTTTTACTGGACTGTTAGCCCGGGGACTCAGGTTTGAATCCTGCCTTGGCAGATGACAGAATAAAGTAAACCTGGAAATGAAAGTCTAATGATGACCATGAATCTATTTGTCAATTGTCAGGAAAAAGCAATCTGGTTCACTAATGCCCTTTTAGGGAATCTGCCATCCTTACCCAGTTTGGCCTGCATGTGGCTCCAGACCCACAGCAATGTGGTTGACTCTTAACTGGCCTTCGGATAATTAGTTCATTGCCCACAAATGAGGGTTTTTTTTTTCAAAAAAAAACATAGCCACGGTATGATTTACAAGGATGTGCCAGGTTTGGAGGGTTTAAACTATAGGGACAGGCTGAAAAGGCTGGGGCTATTTTCCCTGGAGCATCTGAGGCTGAGAGGTGACCTTACAGAGGGTGACTAGAGGACATAGGGCAACAGTGAGAGGGGAAAGATTTAAAAGGGACCTGAGGGGCAACTTTTTCACACAGAGGGTGGTGCGTGTATGGAATGAGCTGCCAGAGGAAGTGGTGAGGCTGGTACAGTTACAACATTTAAAGGGCATTTGGATGGATGCATGGATAGGAAGGGTTTAGAGGGATATGAGCCAAATGCTGACAAATGGAACTAGATTAAGTTAGGATACCAGCTTATCAATGACCTGGTTATCAATGAGCGTGTCCAGCAGAGATTCACACGGATGATCCCTGGAATGGTAGGTTTAACATATGATGAATGGCTAAGGATCCTGGGATTGTATTCATTAGAGTTTAGAAGGTTGAGGGGAGATCTAATAGAAACTTACAAGATAATGTATGGCTTAGAAGGGGTGGACGCTGGGAAGTTGTTTCCGTTAGGCAGGGAGACTAGGACCCGTGGGCACAGCCTTAAAATTAGAGGGGGTAAATTTAAAACTGAAATGAGACGACATTTCTTCAGCCAGAGAGTGGTGGGCCTGTGGAATTCATTGCCGCAGAGTGCAGTGGAGGCTGGGCCGTTAAATGCCTTCAAGGCAGAGATCGATAAATTCTTGATCTCGCAAGGAATCAAGGGCTACGGGGAGAGTGCGGGGAAGTGGAGTTGAAATGCCCATCAGCCATGATTAAATGGCGGAGTGGGCTCGATGGGCCGAATGGCCTTACTTCCACTCCTATGTCTTATGGTATCATGGATAAGTTGGACCAAAAGGTCTGTTTCCATGCTGTCTATCTCTACGACACTATGATAGGTATAATGTTGGCTTGAGATTGGATTTGCCCTCTTAACTGCATTTTTCATGCAATGTTGTCTTTTTGATCTGTTCACTCATTGTTTTTCATTCTCTCTCTCTACCCCTAACCCTAACCCACCCTCCCCCACAGTTCTGCCACACTGCCCCTCATGATGAAATGTGTGGAGGAGAATAACGGTGTCAGTAAGCAAATCAGTCGCTTTATTCTGCCCATCGGTGCCACAGTGAACATGGACGGTGCTGCCCTCTTCCAGTGTGTTGCTGCTGTGTTCATTGCCCAGCTCAACAATGTCTCGCTCAACTTTGTCCAGGTCATCGCCATATTGTGAGTACCAGCCTCAGTCACTGAACTACAACACAAAGCAGCAAACTGCCTGAAAGGGCCGATTCATTCAAAAGGGACTTGTGTAAAATATTGGAAAGGCAGAATTTGAGGAATGTGCAATGGTGCGGGGTTTAATTGAAGGCACTCTCTCAGAGGTCATTACCAAGGTCCATAACGTGTAGGAGCAGAAGCAGGCCATTCAGCCCGTTGAATATGCTCCACCATCCAATGAGATTGTAGCTGATCTCAGGATCTTCAACGCCACTTTCCAGCCTCTGCCCTATAACCTTGATTCCCTTGCTGATTAAAAATCTATCTCGGCTTTGATCTTACTTAATAACCCAGCCTCAACGACCTTCTGGGTAAAGAATTCTACAGCCTCACTAACCTCTGAGAAAAGAAATTCCTCTTTATTTCTGTCTTAAATACACAACCCCTTATTCTGAGATTATGCCCTCTGGTCCTGGACCCTCCCACAGGGGGAAACGACGTCTCCATGTCTATCTTGTCAAGTCCCCCTCAGAATCCTGTGTGTCTCCATAAGGTCGCCTCTCATTCTCATTGTCAATGAGTACAAGCCCAAACCATTCACCCTCTCCTCGTGAGACAGTCCAGTGAACCTGCTCTGCACATCTTCCAATGTCAGTATATCTTTCCTGAGAGAAGGGGAGCAAAACTGCTCACAGCCATCCAGGTGCCTTTTCCCATCTCCAATTTTAGGCTCTGGTGCATCTGCTATTTTAATTGCTTACCCATTGGCAGCTGTGCCTTGATTTGCCTGAGTCCAAAACACTGGAATTTCACCTCCCCTATCCCCCCCCTTAGAGAACCCTTCTTAAAAACTACCTCACTGACTGACTGAACTTCTGTTCATGTTCCTGTGAGGTATGTTAACTCCTCATTAAAGGTGCTATATAAATGCAAGCTTTTGTTGAGGCAAACTTACAAGATAGTGCATGGCTTAGAAAGGGTGGATGCTGGGAGGTTGTTACTGTTAGGTGGGTGACTAGGACCTGTGGGCACAGCCTTAGAATTAGAGGGGGTCAATTTAAAATGGAAATGAGGAGACATTTCTTCAGCCGGAGAGTGGTGGGCCTGTGGAATTCATTGCCATGGGGCGCGGTGGAGGCCGGGACGTTAAATGTCTTCAAGGCAGATATTGATAATTTCTTCATCTTTCAAGGAATTAAGGGCAACGAGGAGAGTGCAGGGAAGTGGAGTTGAAATGCCCATCAGCCATGATTTAAGTGGCGGAGTGGACACGATGGGCCAAATGGCCTTACTTCCACTCCTGTGTCTTATGGTCTTATGGTCTTAAGAGGTGCACGTGCAATTGTTTAAGGGACACCAGAAGACAGTAAGTGGAATGAAAAACTTGCATTCCTATAGCACCATTCACTACCTTAGATACCCAAAAGCACTTGATTGACAATTATATATTTTTGAAGTGAAGGATCTGAGAAAGAAAGCTGAAAAAGCTTATAGCAAAATGCTAAATCCAAATTTATCAAATCGGCAACAATAATTATTTATTTAGTGATCAATAACCACTTATAGAGGTCAGTCAGGCCTTGATGTCAATGTACACGCCTCATGTCATTATTTCATTTGTAGATTTTGTAAACTTATCAACACTTTCAGCAGATCTCCTGGGATGAGTGTCTCCCGTCCTGTCTGTACAAGGCTTTCCCAGGAGTACTCTGTGTAAAGATGAATAGTCCTATCAGACCGTAGGGCTGCCCCCGCGTTAGACAGAGCGAGGTGACTGGTGGTGGTTTAACCTGAGGTCACCACATCCCAGACGGGGGGAGAGGTTGAGAACGAGAGTCCTTCATAGTAACCTCAGCCGGTGCTGGAATTAGACAAACATTGTTGGTATCACACTGTGCATTGCAAGCAAGATGTCCAGCCAACTGAACTAACCAGCTCCCTACTCTTTATACAACTTCTGTTGCTGCCCTACTCCCACCCAGATACAGGAACTGGATAGAAATGGGCCAGGCTCATTGACCATTAACCACTGGTGGTTGAAGATGATGATGCCTTTTGAAAACACTGTTCTGGAGATGCCAGACTCCCTCTGCCATCAAATGAGAAGTTGAGGGCTGGCAGGCTGTTCACCTGTGATGTGCATCACACCACAGCTTCATACCATCCTGTACATTGTGCACGTGTTCTCTCCGGCCCTCTTGATAGAATTGTTGGGGTGCAGCAAAAGACCAGCCGACACAGACTAGTAACCGAGGTCCTCCAGTCCTCTAAAGTTGGCCTCAATCTCTGCTGAACTCGGGCAGGGTTGGGGATTGCAAAAGAAATTCAGTTACTGCTGAAAAAAAATGGCACGTTTTATCAAGTTTTTATCATTTTTATGCTCATCAGGACAATTTGCAAGAAGACCAATTCTAGGGGAAAACCACATACACACAGATTGAGAACAGAGTACTGATTGTTTGGCAAGTAACTTTGACAGAGGTATGACCAGGGAGAATGCACCTGATTGACAGTTAACTGCCAGAAAAGATTGGCTGAATTGTTATTGTACTACCCCAAAACTGGCTCACCAGTGACACCTAGATGGAAATCTGCTATCCTTGTACAAACTGGGCCTATATTTGACTCCAAGATGACTTCAGGCACTTAACTGCACTTTGAAATGGCCACTTGTATACATTAAAGAAGGTGGATCAACAATTTCTGCCTCTGTGCTACCCAGATTGGGGATCTGGTTTGGGACTGAAGGTCACTTGTTCTCCAGTCTCGCCATATCCTCGTCCTAACTGAGCTGGTCCTTCTTTTCCAGAGTGACAGCCACTGCCTCGAGTGTTGGCGCTGCTGGCATCCCTGCAGGAGGTATCCTGACGCTTGCCATCATCTTGGAAGCTGTGGGGCTGCCCACAAAAGAAATATCACTAGTGCTAGCTGTTGATTGGCTGGTGTAAGTAGCCTTTTTGTTCTCAAACCTGGCACAGGGTGGCACGCTCAGTGTTTGCTGCCCTTAACAAGGTGGTGGTGAGCTGCCACCTTGAGCCTCTGTGGTGTAGGGCCTCCTAAGATGTTGTTAAGGATGGAGTCCCAGGAATTTGACTCAGCGACACTGAAGGAACAATGATATAGTTTCAAGTCAGGATGGTGAGTGGCTTGGAAGGGAACTCGCAAGGGGTGGTGTTCCCATGTACCTACTGCCCTTATCCTTCAGGATGATGGAGGTCATGGGTTTGGAAGGTGTTGTCTTAAGGAGCCTTGACAAAAGTCTGCAGTACATCTTGTCGGTGGTGGAGGGAGTGGATGTTGAAGGTAGTGAAATGGGTTCCAGTCAAGCTGTCTGCTTTGTACTAGGTGTTGTCGAGCTTCTCAAGCGTTGCAGCTGCACTCCTCCAGATAAGTATAGTCGATTCTATCACAATCCTGGCTTTTAGATAGACTTTGGGGAATCACAAGGTGAGCTACTCGCTGCAGGATTCCCAGCTGCTGACCTGCTCGTGTAGCCGCGGTATTCCTGCAGCTGTACTGCCAGTCAGGCTAGGAAAGTGGTGTATTAGTTATGTGCTTGAATGCTATTTTCATACCAAATTATAAACCCTAATGCTTCACAATCTGGAAAGAGTCACCTGGTATAGAGAAGCACTGAGAACTCTTGCTTCTCTCTCTATCTCTGCTTTCAGGCCTTGTATGCACACAGATGAGGCAGTAACAAGATTGGTAGGAGGAAGACATCAACCTGTTTTCCCACTGTTGGACGTTATTCAGTAACCCAGCACTCTCTAAGCTCCAAAGTGCATATTAAGCAAATATTCAGGCTTAGCTATGATGCCCGCTAGAGTCAAATAGCTGGCCAACGCCCACCTACTTCTCCTGAGGGTTGCTGGTCCCCATTGAAAACTGGGGCTTGATGTGAAGTTCTACACTTCTTGGTGTGATAAACAGGAAGGAAGAGTAGTATTGAAATGGTAGTACGTTGGTAAGTGTGGACGTGCAAAAGGGTGTGGATGCCCTTCTATAACCCAGTTAATGAAAACATGACGTGAAGGTTGGACTGGGATGGACAAAGTCAGAAGTCACAAGACACCAGGTTATAGTCCAATGGGTTTATCTGTAATCACAAGTCTTTAGAGCGCTGAAAGCTTTGTGATTTCAGATTACCATGTTGGACTATAACCTGGTGTCTCGTGACTTTTGACATAATAGAAGTAGACGGGCAGCAAGCAGTTGGGAAGACCAATGTTGACTTTCATTGCAAGAGGATTTGAGTTTGGAAGTAGGGATGGTTTACTGCAGTCACACAGGGCCCTGGTAAGACCATAGCTAGAGCAATGTGTGTGGATTTGGTCTCCCCAGCAAAGAAAAGGTATTCGTGTCATTAGATGGAGTGCAGAAGAGGTTCTCTAAGTTGATACTGGGATGCCAGGACTGTCTTTAAGAAGAGATTGGTTTGACCGGCCCTGTGTTCAGAAAGTTTAGAAGGATGAGAGAGGGATCTGATCGAAATATGTAAACTTGCAACAGAGCTAGACAGACTAAGTGGAGGGAGGATGTTTTCCCCTAGGTCTGGAACCAAGGGGTTACACTTGGGTTGTAGGATAGATCATCTTGGTCTGAGATTTGGAAATTTTTCTTTATTCAAAGGATGGTGAACCTTTCAAATTCTCAACCTCAAACGGCTGCAGAGGCCAGGTGACTGAAATTATTTGAGAGCGCGGTTTTAAAGGCATCGAGGGGTATGGGAATATGGTGTTAAGACACCAGGGTCAGCCATGATTATATTGAATGGCAAAGCAGGCTCGAAGGGCTGAATGGCCTACTCCTGCTACTGTTCCTATGTTTCTACACCTCAATGCCAGTGAGAGGGGGTGGGGTGGGAGTGAAGCCGAGGCCAATGAGTGAGAGAGAGGAGTCTGTGGAAGATCTAATGATTACGTTTCTATTTTGTTCTAGAGATCGCACCTGCACCGTCCTCAATGTGGAAGGTGATGCTTTTGGAGCTGGGCTCCTCCAGTCTTTCTCTGACAGGCAGAAATCTGGCCAGCAAGTGGAGGAGCTCACTGAGGTAAAAATAGAAGAGGCGATCCAGGAAAAATCCGAAGAAGAAGGATTGCCCCTCATGAAGAAAGACGCAAGGGAGCCCTTGAGAAAGGAGAGCAGCTCTTTGGAGAAGGAATCGGTGATGTGAGGCCTAGCTCCGTGGATCGGAGCATCCACCTGGACAAATACCTTGGAACCTCCTCCACATCTGTTCAGAAAATTAAGAAACTCTACAACCTGTAACCCCTCTCCCTCCCCCGTCAAACTATGAGGAAATTGTGAAGAGTGTGATTGGGGTGAAATGAGGTTTTCTTTTGCTTTTGAGAAGCCGATGACCACACGAGGCATTATTTTCTCCTTGACCACCTGTCAATGCTGCCTACCCATCCTCAGGGTCTAGAAATTATACAAGCCTGAGGCTGGTGATTTATGGGTTCCAAAGTTTCACCAATCAGCTGCTAGTGATTCTGAGAAAAGCCTCCTCCTTGTTGACATCTTTGGACTGGTTTTGACCTTCGTCTCCAAAGCAAAAAAAATCGAGAAACCAACAGTGTATTAAGAGTGGCATGTGGGCCCACTGAATATTGACACTGCCTTTGGCAGGAGTGCCATTTCTGGTCTAAATTTTACACCCCTTCCAGCTGTTCCTCTCTTGTTTGCAATGCTGCAGCTGTGCTGTGGGTTAGCATTATCTGCATGTTACATGCCTGTGCCCCCCTTCTAGTTAGTAGGGCAAGTCGGGCATGGGTGTGGGGTGAAGGGTACATGCCCCATCTTCCTCTGGCAGGGGTCTTTTTTGTTTTGCATGTGGAGGGGAGGGGCGGGGGCGAGTGAATGAGAAACATACTTGCGTTTATACAACATCTTAGTATCAGCATCTTCTAAAGTCTCTCTCTGTCGTGTGGGTGGGTTTGTGTGCGCCAACGTCTTTACCAATTGTACAGCTGAACGTCATGAGTTGGGAGGGTGTAGGTTCAAGACCCCCCCGCCCTTGGGCCCAGCATACAGGCTAACACTCCAGTGCCAGGACTTTGGGGAGTGCCAAGCTGCTTGAGGTGTCACTTTCTTTCCCACATGTCAGTGTTTAAACTCCACTGTCCAACCAAGTTAGACGAAAGGTTCCAAGTCAAGACTTCAAAGAAAGGCCATGGTGCAGAAGGACAGGGTTATTCTTGCGACAAAATCTTCAAAAACTAGTGATTTGGTCATTTACCGTCCTGACAGTTGTTGGAGTTTGCATAACTTGGCTGCTGGATTTTACAACAGGGAATGATACTCAAAAAGCCCTTCATTGCCCATGCAACACTCAATGGGACAACCTGAGGATGTGAGAAGTGCTATATAAATGCAAGTTCTTTCTTTTCCTGGGTTTCCGTTCTTCCCTCTTTTTTTTATTTCGCTCTGGGCTGGAGAGGGATGAAGGCTGATCCTAGAACATCATGTCCATTTGGAGTCTAGTCCAGAGCAATCCCTCTCCTTGAAAACTCGATCACAGTTATAGTGACAACAAAAGGTGTGCAGCACACAACATTAACCAAGAGATACAGGCTGGAGGGGGGCAATGTAAAACTTGAAGACAAGTTGTTGAATAGATTGTGGCTGTCTGGTAATGGTATGTTTCTGAAAGTTTTCTTTTGTTTCAAAAAGTAAAAATTAAATCTTAATATATGGACATTCACGGTGACGTGAACAGAGTGAACTGGCGATAAGAGGTCTCTCCTAATCTTGTGCATTTGCACTTTTAGAGGAAATGTCATGAATTATTTTGTCTCAGGAGCTCCTTTGGCGTTTAGGTCAGGCTGCCAACTGCCCTCGAATCTCCTGAGTATTGACCTTAATCTTCTAGGCACTGCTGGAGACAGAACCAAGTGGGAAAAGTCATGGTGAGGCATGTTTAAAAATAACAATAGATTCATTTTATCTATTTCTTTTTTCTTTACTTTTGTTTCCTTTATGGGGTAAGGGCATCTCTGGCCAGGACACCATTTATTGCCCATCCCTAATTGCCCACAGAGGGCAGTTTAAGAGTCCAACCACATTGCTGTGGGTCTGGAGTCATATGTAGGTCAGACCAGGTCGGGATGGCAGCTTCCTTCCCTAAAGGACATTAATGAACCAGGTGGGTTTTTTCAACAATGGATTCACAGGCATCGTTAGACTCTTAATTCCAGATTTATATTCAAATTCCACCATCTGCCTTGGCAGGATTTAAACTCTAGTCTCCTGGACACTACCTGGGTCTCTGGATTAATAGTCTAGCGATAATACCACTAGGCTGTCACTTCCTCGTTTGCCAGACATTTAAGAAATCTGAGATGGTGGTGGTGGGAGTGAGAGGGAGAAAGAGGATTTTTGGGGCAAGATCACGTGACAAGATCTCCAGGAAGTTGGCAACAGGGGATTCAGGGCATAGCCTTGGCCAAAGGCTTTAGCTGAGATGAGTTTGTGATAAAGGGGAATAATTCCTTATATGTACTTGGACTCACTTCTGAGTGCAAAATGACACTCATGAATTTGGACCTGCAAGCTGCACATTGGGTTGGGGGGAGATGCAGGGGTCCAGGGATGGGGGAAAGGACCCACTAACTAGAGACTGAGCCTGATTCAGTAAGTATCTGAAAGGCAAGGAGTGTCTCTTTGGGTTACTCAGTCTCTGGTCCTCGGTGCCTCTTCCAGATGCCAGTCTGCTTTTCACTGGGAGTTTCCTTTGGTTTTACAGCGTTCCCACGATCCTGGGAATTTCCCCACCGGCTTTTAGGAAACTGGGGGAGAATCGTCAAATGTTTTAAGTGGGTTCTAAATTGAACTGGCACAGCAGAAAGATAACTATTTTGCTTAAAGGAATACACCTCATGTTGTAGAACATGAATACGTGTGCAAGTTGTCTCTGGAATGGGCAGATTAGTGGTGTGTATATATATTAGAAATTTATGTAAGCTGCAAATTACATGATTTGAGGCAAAAAAAATCAGGTCAAGGCTATTGATTTGCAGTTTTGGCTACATTATCGGAGCAATCATTATTAGACTGTTCAAAAATCATAAAGGCCAAAGGAATGCTGATCTTTTTCTACAATAAAGGAGGGGAGACATTAAGCATCAGCTGTACCAAACCATGGTTAGACCACACCTACTATGCATTGTTCTAAGCCTGTACTAGCCATTGTAGGAAGTCAGCTTGAATTTAACAGACTGATAGCATCTGTAGAGAGTGGTAAACAGATAGCATTTCAGATCTGCAACTGTTTTAGTAAGAACGGATGAAGTAGTTGCAAGGTCACAGGCATGAAATAGGGATTCAATTTCTCACTCCACCAGATGTTGCCCCACCTGTTCAGCATTTTCAGTTCTTATTTTGGATTATAGCATCAAAAGTATTTTTGCTTTTTATAGATGAATAAGCATGATGTTTAAATTGCGCATATGCAAAATGACATATCTTTATTTCAAATCTGCAGCACTACGTATCAATGATGTCGCTGCATTGCAATGTCATACCTCCTGAGAAAATGTGTACAGATGCAGCAGGTACAGGATTGGTCTGGGCGGGTCTGTCCCTAAATAACACTGGGATACAGTGTTATACAGCACTGGTGGGGACAGGTCTGTCACTGTATAACACTGGGGTACAGTACCGGTGGGGGACAGGTCTGTCACTGTATAACACTGGGGTACAGTACTGGTGGGGACAGGTCTGTCACTGTATAACACTGGGGTACAGTACCGGTGGGGGACAGGTCTGTCACTGTATAACACTGGGGTACAGTACTGGGCGGGGACAGGCCTGTCAGTGTATAACACTGGGGTACAGTACCGGTGGGGGACAGGTCTGTCACTGTATAACACTGGGGTACAGTACTGGTGGGGACAGGTCTGTCACTGTATAACACTGGGGTACAGTACTGGTGGGGACAGGTCTGTCACTGTATAACACTGGGGCACAGTACCGGTGGGGGACAGGTCTGTCACTGTATAACACTGGGGCACAGTACTGGTGGGGACAGGTCTGTCACTGTATAACACTGGGGTACAGTACTGGTGGGGACAGGTCTGTCACTGTATAACACTGAGGTACAGTACTTGGCGGGGACAGGCCTGTCACTGTGTAACACTGGGGTACAGTACTGGGTGGGGTCAGGCCTGTCACTGCATAACACTGGGGTACAGTACTTGGCGGGGACAGGCCTGTCACTGTGTAACACTGGGGTACAGTACTGATGGGGACAGGTCTGTCACTGTATAACACTGGGGTACAGTACTGGGCGGGGACAGGCCTGTCAGTGTATAACACTGGGGTACAGTACCGGTGGGGGACAGGTCTGTCACTGTATAACACTGGGGTACAGTACTGGGCGGGGACAGGTCTGTCACTGTATAACACTGGGGTACAGTACTGGTGGGGACAGGTCTGTCACTGTATTACACTGGGGTACAGTACTGGCAGGGTCAGGTCTGTCACTGTATAACACTGGGGTACAGTACTGGGCGGGGACAGGTCTGTCACTGAATTACACTGGGGTACAGTCCTGGTGGGGACAGGTCTGTCACTGTATAACACTGAGGTACAGTACTGGGCGGGGACAGGCCTGTCACTGTACAACACTGGGGTACAGTACTGGCGGGGACAGGTCTGTCACTGTATAACACTGGGGTACAGTACTGGTGGGGACAGGTCTGTCACTGTATAACACTGAGGTACAGTACTTGGCGGGGACAGGCCTGTCACTGTGTAACACTGGGGTACAGTACTGGGTGGGGTCAGGCCTGTCACTGCATAACACTGGGGTACAGTACTTGGCGGGGACAGGCCTGTCACTGTGTAACACTGGGGTACAGTACTGGGCGGGGACAGGCCTGTCACTGTATAACACTGGGGTACAGTACTGGGCGGGGACAGGCCTGTCACTGTATAACACTGGGGTACAGTACTGGGGGGGACAGGTCTGTCACTGTATAACACTGGGGTACAGTACTGATGGGGACAGGTCTGTCACTGTATAACACTGGGGTACAGTACTGGTGGGGACAGGTCTGTCACTGTATAACACTGGGGTACAGTACTGGTGGGGACAGGTCTGTCACTGTATTACACTGGGGTACAGTACTGGGGGGGGGACAGGTCTGTCACTGTATAACACTGGGGTACAGTACTGATGGGGACAGGTCTGTCACTGTATAACACTGGGGTACAGTACTGGTGGGGGACAGGTCTGTCACTGTATTACACTGGGGTACAGTACAGGTGGGGACAGGTCTGTCACTGTATAACACTGGGGTACAGTACTGATGGGGACAGGTCTGTCACTGTATAACACTGGGGTACAGTACTAGCAGGGTCAGGTCTGTCACTGTATAACACTGGGGTACAGTACTGGGGGGACAGGTCTGTCACTGTATAACACTGGGGTACAGTACTGGTGGAGTCAGGACTGTCACTAAAACACTGGGGGGCACGATCCGTGGAGACAGGTCTGTCACTGTATAACACTGGGGTACAGTACTGGCAGGGTCAGGTCTGTCACTGTATTACACTGGGGTACAGTACTGGGGGGGGGGACAGGTCTGTCACTGCATAACACTGGGGTACAGTACCGGTGGGGGACAGGTCTGTCACTGTATAACACTGGGGTACAGTACTGGCGGGGACAGGTCTGTCACTGTATAACACTGGGGTACAGTACTGGGGGGGGACAGGTCTGTCACTGTATAACACTAGGGTACAGTACTGACAGGGTCAGATCTGTCACTGTATAACACTGGGGCACAGTACTGGTGGGGACATGTCTGTCACTGTATAACACTGGGGTACAGTACTGGTGGAGTCAGGACTGTCACTAAAACACTGGGGGGCACGATCCGTGGAGACAGGTCTGTCACTGTATAACACTGGGGTACAGTACTGGCAGGGTCAGGTCTGTCACTGTATAACACTGGGGTACAGTACTGATGGGGACATGTCTGTCACTGTATAACACTGGGATACAGTACTGGCGGGGACAGGGCTGTCACTGTATTACACTGGGGTACAGTACTGATGGGGACATGTCTGTCACTGTATAACACTGTGGTACAGTACTGGGGGGACAGGTCTGTGACTGTATAACACTGGGGTACAGTACTGGCAGGGTCAGGTCTGTCATTGTATTACACTGGGGTACAGTACCGGGGGGGACAGGTCTGTCACTGCATAACACTGGGGTACAGTACTCACGGGGACAGGTCTGTCACTGTATAACACTGGGGTACAGTACTGGCAGGGTCAGGTCTGTCACTGTATAACACTGGGGTACAGTACTGGGGGGGGACAGGTCTGTCACTGTGTAACACTGGGGTACAGAACTGATGGGGACAGGTCTGTCACTGTGTAACACTGGGGTACAGTACTGGTGGGGGACAGGTCTGTCACTGTATAACACTGGGGTACAGTACTGGTGGGGACAGGTCTGTCACTGTATAACACTAGGGTATAGTATAGTTAGCTATAGATCTGTCATTGTTTGACGTGGGACAGTTATTGGTGGACAGAGGTCTCACCATAACACTGGGATATAGAATTGTTACTGTAACACTGGGGCACAATGCTACTAATAATGGCACTAAAAATGAATAATAGGTCTTTTACGCTGGAGGTGTGCTCTCAATCGCAGCCATACGGTTCCTCACCATCACTGACAGTGATGCAAGGGAAATGCAAAATTGTGTGGGTTTCACAAGCCACTGCTTAAGCTTCAGTGTGTGGAGTAGGACTCTTTCCCTGGTATCCCTTACCTGCAGTCTACAAGAAGCTTTTGAAGAACTTATTTTAAGGGGTACAGTAGGACTGTGATTTGTTACAGGATGTGATCGAGATATGTGTTTAAATTCCACCATGTAGGCTATGGAGTTTTAACTTATTCGATAAAACTGGGAATTGATGGGTAGGTAAGGCGACCCTAAAAGGACTGGAGTGGTATAAAGAACACCACTCATGGCCTTGAGAAAAGGAGGTTTGATGTCCTTGCCTGGTCTGGCCAATATATGACTCCAGATCCATTGCAGTCAGCTGCTCTCAACCCAACAAGCCACTAAGTTGTATTCAACAAGATGCTCACCACTGCCTCCTCAAGGGCAATGAGAGATAGGCAATAAATAGCTACCACTGATACCCTGTATAATTAAGAGCAATTAAGCTCGTGGGATCACTGTGTAGCAACAGTTTCTCAGAAGTCCAGCAACTCTGTTGTCCACCCGGACATCGCTTTACAATGAAAATTGTTCCAAGTTTCACAACGTAATGCTTGTCATTGAACGCACAAGGTGCTTAAAGACTGTGCGTTTTTATCATTTATTTCTCATAGGTTGTGGGTGCCAATGGTAAGGTCGGTACCTGTTGCCCATTTCCAGCTGCCCTTGAACTGAGTGTCTTGCTTGGCCATTTCGGGGGGAAGCAAATGGCTTTGTTTAAGTAGCTGTAAAGTCATGTGCAGGCCAGACCGGGTTAAGGTTAACAGGCTTCTTTCCTAACAAAATGTTCCTAAACCAGGTGGGTTTTGACAACAGAACCAGAAATTGCTGGACAAACTCAGCAGGTCTAGCAGCATCTGTGGAGAGAGAAAAACAGTTAAACGTTTTGAGTCCGGTGGCACTTCGGAACGGTTTGGAAGATGAGTAGGACTGGACTTGAAATGTTAACTCTGTTTCTGACTGCAAAAATGCTGCCAGCTTTGCTGAGTTTCTCCAGCCATCTCGGTTTTTATTTCAGATTTCTCGCATCAGCAGTGTTTTTGCAGAAGCCCAAAAGATATGACAATTGGTGATGATTTCACATTCATCATGACTAGAGGTTTCAATTCCAGATTTACTAATAGGATTTTAAACTCCATGGTGTGATTTGAAAATGTGTCCCAGAGCAGTATCTTGGACCTCCTGGACTATCAGCCCAGTGACATGTCCCTGTCTTCTCCTTCCTCAGCTCTTGACACCTTGTTAGAAAAATACACAATTTTGGAGATGCTCATCAGAATCTGTAGAAAGAGAGCCGAAGTTGATACGTTTTAGTGATCTTCTGACAGAGATTGGAGCCTTTAACTGGAATCCAGTCAGTGCAGGGGAAGGGAAGGTGTAGAATTCAGGGATGTTTGAATGATGAGGAATGGTAGAGCAAGCTGTAATAAGGGTGATAAAAGGATAAGCAAATATGTTGAGTCCAGATGAGGTATAATTAGCAACAGTCAAAATATTATCACCTGGCTATTGTTTGAAAGAACTGGAGCAGAGAATTTGATTCAAAACCAAGTGCTGAGAATTATAAAGTGAACTGGAGTTCTGAAATCCTACAGTTGTTGATTGGGAACAAAAAACAGAAATTGCTGGAAAAGCTCAGCAGACAGTATCCATCAAGAGAAATCAAAGTTAACGTTTCGGGTCCAGTGACCCTTCCTCGGAATTCTGGGGCAAATGTCTGCACCTGAAACATCAACTCTGATGTTGCCAGACCTGCTGAGCTTTTCCAGTAATTTCTGATTGTATCTCTCTGATTTCCAGCATCTGCAGTTCTTAGTTGTTAATTGGGTATAGGGGAGGGTTGGCCTGCTAACTAAGCTTGGTAAGAACTATCTGGAGTTTAAATATTGACAACATGGCTCATAAGGTGATCAGTGATAATGGGAACTGCAGATGCTGGAGAATCCAAGATGAAGGGTCTAGGCCCGAAACGCCAGCTTTTGTGCTCCTGAGATGCTGCTGGGCCTGCTGTGTTCATCCACCCTCACATTTCGTTATCTTATAACAAAGTGTGAGGCTGGATGAACACAGCAGGCCAAGCAGCATCTCAGGAGCACAAAAGCTGACATTTCGGGCCTAGACCCTTCATCGGGGTGATGTTATCTTGGCTCATGAGGTGAATTCTTTTCACAGGGTGTCAGCATGACTGGCAAGGGCACCATTCAATGCCCCGCTCTAATTTGCCACAAAGAAGGTGACAGTTAACCACGGCTGTTGGCCTGGTATAGATTTGCCTGTAGCACATCTCAGCCTTTGATTTTCATTCTTACTTATTTCTCCCAACTAAAGGTTTGGGGAATTTTGGGTGTTTTTGACCGCTCACTCCTCCCAGTGTGTCTTTTTGGTGTCAGCCTTCTCTGTGTGAATCCAAGATATAATGGGAGCTGGGATTCTTATCACCCCTGAGCTCGAGAACATCGGACCAAATGGACCAAAGGTTTTGGATTGGGCCCAATAATGACATTCGGCACACTTTCGTGTTTTGTGCTTTCTTAAAAATGTAATTGTGTTTCCTTCTCCTTGCACATTTTGTAGATTTTAAACTTCCATTTTGTAGTCGCAATGCTCCCTTGTGTCAGTGCTATCAAATTGGGTGATGTTTTAGGAAAGCACATTGTGTGTCTCTCTGTTTTGTGGATAGTTCAATTCTGTTGTGTTGTGTGTGTGCGCATGTGTGCGCGTGTCTGTGACTTTTCAATGTTACCAAAATTGTACAAAGCCATGTATAATTAGGGAGCTGTTTCTGCCTCCACATCCTGCCTCCCATTGCACAAATACAAGTGTGAACAAGAGGCCAGGGTAGGGTTGAGGACGAGCTTCAAGTTTGTTTGGGCCCTGAGGTCATTTCATCAAAAAAAAACATTGACAATAAAATCATCTCCACGAGTCAAATTAAATGGAAAAGTACTGTTGTGTTTTTTTAAAAGAAAGGATGGAATAACACTGAAAACGGACTAGACTGGAGTTAATCCAATTACGATTCAAAATAGAAGCTGGCTTTTACATATGTGTTCTAAATTACAGCAGCTTGGCGTACAAGTCATCAGTTTTTTTGATGGAGAGTGATGCTAGTGGTTATGTCGCTGGACTAGTACTCCGCAGGCTCAGGCGAACAATCTGTGGCCTGGGTTCAAATCCCACATGTGTCTGAAACTCAGTTGGATAAAGGAGGGGCTGGGGGACAGACCAGTCACAGGGTCATACTGCCAGGTGTGTTCAAGACATCAATACAGATCTTTCATTGGATGCTTGAAATGGAAACTTCTTTGAGATCTTCAGCAGGAACTGCCGGAATAGCTGCCAACAATAAAAGGGACTTCTGGTGCTGGACTTTGAAAGGTGGGTGCTATTTTGTGTTCCTCGCTTGTTGGATTGTAGCTCCATGTTGGGGTGAGGAAGAACATTCGGCCTGTCCTTTCCTATCCCTTTCCCGTCTTGTGTGAAATTGCAGTGGGGACTCGCATTCCCATCTTTCAATTCCCCCCTTTTGAATATTTCTCTCTCGTGTACCAAAGGAATAGGCGTGGGATCCAGGAATTGGTATCTTTGCTGTAGTTATCAGTAACTAGGCCTGCCTGCACTTGTGTAACAGAGGGGTTTACTGACTGCCCCTGCTGCTCTAGTCCTTATCATCATCTTGTTTCATGATGCTTGAACCTTCTGGCTTTTTGTTATGTCCACCTCAATAATGACTATCGATAATAGTCGTTGGCATGTCTGCCATTGTTGCAGCCTCCTGAATGTCTTGAAAGACAAAAGACTTTCTGCCTGAAGACTGAGAGGGCAATACTCCTGGCCTTGGAGAAGGGGGTAGGACATCCCTGCCATTAGACACTTACAGGGGTGGCATTGCCTGGAGGATTGTCTTGTTGAGCATCTCACCCTTTATATCGCCAAGCTGGTCCTTTTCTGCCACCAGCCTCTTCCCCATATCCACCAACCGCGCCAATCCCGCTCAGTCCTGGGACAACCCGCCTTTGTCATGTTTAATCCTGCCAGCACCATGTTTACAATGTCTGGGAAGGAATGTGGCACGGAAGGGATCTGCTAACTACATGTATAGAATGGCGTGTGGAGGGTTGTCTCCAAATTGTCTTATTTCTTAGAACAAGAAGGTGGCCCAGAGTCTAAATAGCTTGTGATTTATTGTAAGCAATCAATACAAAATATTTTTTAATGAGTTGCTTATAGAGTTATATAGTATGGAAACAGACCCTTCGGTCCAACTCTCTGTGCAGACTAGGTATCCTACATAAATCTAGTCCCGTTTGCCAGCATTTGGCCCATATCCCTCTAAACCCTCCCTATCCATGTACCCATCCAGATGCCTTTTAAATGTTGTAACTGTACCAGCCCCCACCACTTCCTCTGGCAGCTCATTCCATACACGCACCACCTCTGCGTGAAAAAGTTGCCCACTGTCAACTTAAACCTATACCATCTACTTTTGGACTCCCCCACCCTGGGGAAAAGACCTTGGCTATCTCTCCTATCCATGCCCCTCATGATTTTATAAACCTCTATAAGGTCACCCCTCAGCCTCCAAGACTCCAGGGAAAATAGCTCCAGCCTATTCAGTTTCTCCGTGCAGCTCAAATCCTCCAACCCTGGCAACATCCCGGTAAATCTTTTCTGCACCCTTTCTAGTTTCACAACATCCTTCCTATAGCAGGGAGACCAGAAGAACGTACAGTATTCCAGCAGTGGCCGAGCCGATGTTCCGTACAGCTGCAACATGACCCTCCCAACTGTTGTTTGTTTTTGAACATCATCTAGAAGGACAAGGGCAGCAGATACATGGGAACAGTACCCCCGAAAGTTCCCTTCCAAGCCCCTCACCGCCCTGACTTCGCCGTTTGTTCATTGTCACTGAGTCAAAATCCTGGAACTCCCGCCCTAACAGCACTATCACTGTCTGCGGACCGCAACAGTTCAAGTAGGCAGCGCAGCAGCACCTTCCCATTGGCCAACTAGAGATGGGCAATAAATGCTGGCCTAGCCAGCAATGCCCACATCCTGTGTGTGAATAAAGATCATTCACAAACCTTGGAGTTTCTCTGGCCCTTTCTGTTCCTTGCTTTGTAAATACAAGTTGTTCTCATGTGAATCCGTTCTGAAAACCCCCTCTGCTGGTTGTCAGCTGCAACTTCATTTTGATAGCCAATTCGAAGCAAAGACTTGCATTTATATATCGCCTTTCACTTAATTGTATTCCAAAGCGTTTCACATCCAACGAGAGGCTTCCAAAGTGTAATCATTGGCTACCATGTTTCTGGCATTATAACAATGTGTCCATTATTACAGTGACCATTTTTATTTTGGTTCATGGGATGTATCATTGGCCAGGCTAGCATTTCTTGCCCTAATGGCCCAGAGGAAAGCTGAGAGTTAATCACATTGCTGTGGGACTGGAATCATGTGTCGGCCGGACCAGGTAAGGATGGCAAGTTTCCCTCCCTAAAGCACGTTAGTGAACCAGATGGGTTTTTAGCGATAATTGACAGTGGTCACCACTATAGCTCAAACCTTTGAGTATAGAAGTTGGGACATCGTGTTGAGGTTTTACAGGACATTGGTGAGGCCTCTTCTGGAGCACTGTGTGCAGTTCTGGTCTCCCTGTTATAGGAAGGATATTATGAAGCTGGAGAAGGTTCAGAAAAGACTTACCAGGACGTTGCTGGGAATGGAGGGTTTGAGTTATAGGAGAGGTTGGATAGGCTGGGACTTTCTTTTTCCCTGGAGCGTAGGAGGTTGAAGTGTGACTTTATAGAGGATTATAAAATCATCAGAGGCATGGATAAGATGAAAGGCAGGTGTCTTTTCGTTAGAGTGTGGGGAGTTCACGACTAGGGGACATATTTTTAAGGTGGGAGGAGGGCAACCTTTTTCATACAGTGTGGTTTTTGTGTGAAATGAACTTCCGGAGGGAGGGATGGATAAGTACATGAATAAGACCTCTGAGTGCTCCAACAGTTTCCTCCAACAGACCAAAGATGAGCAGGTTAGGTGGATTGGCCGTGAGAAATTACCCCATTGTGCTCAGGGATGTGTAGATTAGATGGGTTATGCAGGATGGGTCTGGGTGGGATGCTCTGACAATCAGTATGGACTTATTGGGCCGAAGGGCCTGTTTCCACACTGTAGGGATTCTACGATCTATGAAATACTTGGAGAGATATGAGCCAAGCACAGGCAGGTGGGACTAGTTTGGTCGGGGAATTATAGGCAGCATGGACTGGTTGAACCAAAGGGTCTGTTTCCATTCTATATGACCAGATTCCAACTGAATTCAAATTTTCAACCATCTTCCACAACGGGATTTGATCTCTTGTTCCACAGGTGGTTAGCCTGGGGTTCTGGATTAATAGCCCAGTGACATTACCACTATTCTGCCGACTCAATATTTCTTATGGGATAATATCAGTTAGCAAACTGGCATATGGTCTTTGAAAGCTTGGGACAGGATCAGCTATGTTTACCCGACAAATCATATGGGACCTTGTTCCATGCTTCATCTGAAAAGCAGCACCACTGGCTGTGCAGTACCTCCTCAGTACTGCACTGAGAGTACTAGGCTGTGTTAGATGCTCAAGCATCCTGAGTAGGGTATCTGGTCCACATGGATGGGTTGGACCGAAGATTCTGTTTCTGTCCTATACATTTCTAAGGCTCTAACTTGAACCTCCCAACCTTCTCACTCAGTTGACTGACACAAAGATAGAGTTGCATTTTTATAGCACTTTTCAGAACCTTACGAACCTCACTTCACAAGCAATGATGTGCTTTTCAAACTGTTATCATATAGGAATATATGAAGAAAAATATGGTTTCACTCTATCCCCTCCATTGAATTTTTCCCCTGAAGAAGGCAAGAGCCAAGATGCCAGAGCAGCTAATTCAACTTGTGCCCTCCTCCAGAGGGGAAATCATAGGATTTCTACAGTATAGGATCAGGCCATTTGGCCCATCAAGCCCATACTGACCCTCTGAACAGCATCCCACCCAGACCCACCTCCATACCCTATCCCTGTAATGCTGCATTTACCGATGGCTAATCCACCTTAACCTGCACATCTTTGGAATGTGAGAGGGAACTAGAGCACCCGGAGGAAACCCACGCAGACACGGAAGAATGTGCAAACTCCACATTCAGTCATCCAAGGCTGGAAACAAAGCTGGGTCCCTGGCGCTGTGAGGCACCGGTCCTCACCACTAATTCACCATGCTGCCCTTAGAAATGGCTTTTCTAAGCAAGGAGATGTGAAGCCGCATTTGCTCCCAAACTTTGCAATTTTGAAAACTTGGGGATTTTGAGACAAAATGTATTAGCAGGTGGGAATTTGGCTAACGATGGGTATGAAATCTACTTTAAAAATACTTGCATTTGTGGGCTGCACAGATCAATGATACATCTCATACAAAGTATACAATGATTGGAACTGACTGTATAGTTCTTTAACAGAGTTAGCACAGGGAAAGAGGGGCTGAATGGCTCTTTGATGTAACCTCTGTGTTTCTCTCAATTCACTCCTGACAGCCACAGCTGACCCTGAAATAGGCCAAGTATTAAACTCCCTAATGAAATGTATTCATAATTTTAATGCTTATATGAGTTCAGTTTGTTAGTCTTCCAATCATTCCTGTTTGTTGAACAGCAGCCAACTGTTAAGAGGGTGGATTGGATCAAAACAAAACAGGTCCCTGCATGAACCGCAACAGCAAATGTTTTCATCCAAAGGCCCACTTCTGGCCAGTCCATGATGAGTTTTTCAGAACACATTTCGCAATGTGTTTCTCTCGGTCTCTCAAGCGTTGTAAAACCTTCCCTCCATACCAGGCAACATCCTTGTAAATCTCCTCTGCACCCTTTCCAAAGCTTTCACAGCCTTCTTATAATGTGGTGACCAAAACTGTACGCAATACTCCAAGTGTGGCCGCACCAGAGTTTTGTACAGCTTCACCATAACCTCTTGGTTCCGGAACTCAATCCCTCTATTAATAAAAGCTAAAACACTGTATGCCTTCTAAACAGCCCTGTCAACCTGGGTGGCAACTTTCAAGGATCTGTGTACATGGACACCGAGCTCTCTCTGCTCATCTACACTACCAAGAATCTTACCATTAGCCCTGTACTTTGCCTTCCGGTTACTCCTACCAAAGTGCATCACCTCACACTTGTCTGCATTAAACTCCATTTGCCACCTCTCAGCCCAGCTCTGCAGCTTATCTATGTCTCTCTGCAACCTGCAGCATCCTTCGTCACTATCCACAACTCCACCGAACTTAGTGTCGTCTGCAAATTTACTAACCCATCCTTCTACGCCCTCATCCAGGTCATTTATAAAAATGACAAACAGCAGTGGACCCAACACCGACCCTTGCGGTACACCACTAGTAACTGGTCTCCCGGATGAACATTTCCCATCAACTACCACCCTCTGTCTTCTTTCAGCAAGCCAATTTCCCATCCAAACTGCTTTATCTCCCACAATTCCATTCCTCCACATTTTGTACAATAGCCTATTGTGGGGAAACTTATCGAACGCTTTGCTGAAATCCATATACACCACATCAACCGGTTTACTCTCATCTACCTGTTTGGTCACCTTCTCAAAGAACTCAATAAGGTTTGTGAGGCACGACCTTCCCTTCACAAAACCGTGCTGACTATCCCTAATCAATTTATTCTTTTTTAGATGATTATAAATCCTATCCCTTATAACCTTTTCCAACACTTTTACCAACAACTGAGGTAAGGCTCACTGGTCTATAATTACCAGGGTTGTCTCTACTCCCCTTCTTGAACAGGGGAACCACATTTGTTATCCTCCAGTCATCTGGCACTATTCCTGTAGACAATGACGAGTTAAAGATCAATGTCAAAGGCTCGGCAATCTCCTCCCTGGCTTCCCAGAGGATCCGAGGATAAATCCCATCCGGCCCAGGGGACTTATCTACCTTCACCCTCTGAAGGATTTCTAATACCTCTTCCTTGTGAACCTCAATCCCACCTAGTCTAGTAGACTGTATCTCAGTATTCTCAACAACATTGTCATTTTCTGGAGTGAATACTGTTGAAAAATATTCATTTAGCACTTCCCCTATCTCCTCTGACTCCACACACAACTTACCACTACTATTCTTGATTGGGCCTAATCTTACTTTCGTCATTCTTTTATTCCTTAAATACCTATAGAAAGCCTTAGGGTTTACCCTGATCCTATCTGCCAACAACTTCTCATGTCTCCTCCTGGCTCTTCTGAGCTCTCTCTTTAGGTCTTTCCTGGCTACCTCGTAGCCCTCAAGTGCCCTAACTGAGCCTTCACATCTCATCCTAACATAAGCCTTCTTTTTCCTCTTGAACAGAAATTTCACCTCCTTCGTAAACCACAGCTCCCGCACGCTACAGCTTCCTCCCTGCCTGACAGGTACATAATTATCTAGGACACACAGGAGCTTTTCCTTGAATAAGCTCCACATTTCTAATGTGCCCATCCCCTGCAGATTCCTTCCCCATCCTATGCTCCCTAAATCTTGCCTAATCTCATCGTAATTGTCTTTCCCCCAGCTATAACTCTTGCCCAGTGGTATACACCTATCCCTTTCCATCACTAAAGTAAACATAACAGAATTGTGATCGCTATCACCAAAGTACTCACCTATTTCCAAATCTAACACCTGGCCAGGCTCATTACCCAGTACCAAATCTAATGTGGCTTCGCCCCTTGTTGGCCTATCTACAGACTGTGTCAGGAAGCCCTCCTGCACACACTGGACAAAAACTGACCCATCTGTAATACTCGAACTATAGTGTTCCCAGTCAATATTTGGAAAGTTGGAGTCCCCCATGACAACCCCTGTCTCTCTCACTCCTATCGAGAATCATCTTTGCTATCCTTTCCTCTACATCTCTGGAACTATTCGGAGGCCTATAGAAAACTCCCAACAGGGTGACCTCTCCTTTCCTGTTTCTAACCTCAGCCCATACTACCTCAGTTGATGAGTCCCCAAACATCCTTTCTGCAACTGTAATACTGTCCTTGACCAACAATGCCACACCTCCCCCACCTTTTACCATCTTCTCTGTTCTTACTGAAACATCTAAATCCCGGAACCTGCAACAACCATTCCTGTCCCTGCTCTATCCATGTCTCCGAAATGGCCACAACTTCGAAGTCCCAGGTACCAACCCATGCTGCAAGTTCACCCACCTTATTCCGGATGCTCCTGGCATTGAAGTAGACACACTTCAATCCAACTTCTTGCTTGCCGGTGCCATCTTGCTTCCCTGAAACTTTATTTCGGACATGTGTAAGATGACCTTATACTTAAGTGGCCTTTCTTCAGATGATGAGCTGTCTGTGCTAGGGGAAGGGGCTTCACGGCCGTGCCCAATTTCGATCCCTCCAAGTGCCTGACTATCACATGCTTTCAGGTTTTAGGTACCCTAACTCCTCTCCATAATTACCAGCCCATTCAAAATGCTGCACTGGCTTGGAATAGTTAACTCAGAAAAGTTAAAGAGATTGAACCATGGACTGAGTTACTTTGATACAACTCAGCTCTGTTCCAGTGTAATTACTAACTGACCCATAAGAGACACTTGGCCACTTTTAAATTAATAACTCCCACCAATGATTTCTAATTTGTCTCCAGGTTCACGCCCCCATCCTCCTTCAGATTTTAAAGGCATGAAAGGGTATAGGGAGAAATTGGGAATCTGATGTAAGGATCCGATTGAATGGCAGAACAGGGTTGAAAGGCCAAATCAAGTGGGGAAACAGGCCATTTGGTCCACTGTGCCCTCAACGATCCTTCAAAGGGCATCTGACCCAGACCCACACCTCTAACCTATCCCTGAAATCCTGCATTTCCCATAGCTAATCCACCTAACCTGCACATCCCTGGGAACAATGGGCAATTCAGCATGGCTAATCCACCCTAACCTGCACATTTTTGGACTACAGAAGGAAACTGCAGCAACCAGAGGAAACCCACGCAGAAACAGGGAAAATGCACAAAATCCAGACAGACAGTCACCTGAGGATGTGATCAGTCCTGGGTCCCTGGTGCTGTGAGGCAGCAGTGCTAACTAATGAGTCACTAGGCAATTGGTCTCCTCCTTCTACTCGTTTCTATATCTCCTCTTGCGTTTGCTGTTTGCAAGTTTGTCAGGACAGCTTGTTTCATTTGGTTTTCAAACACATAAAGTAATTGCCAAGACTAGTGTGGTGTCTCAGGGTTCTGTGACCTCAGCTATTTATTTTATTGATGTTAATGGAGAATCAGAAAGCAACATATGATGGCACAAAGCTAGGTGGGACGGTAAACTGGGGAAGGAGACAAAGAGGCTGCCAATTGATTTAGTGAGTGAAGAATATGATGGCTGAGGGTTGTGTAAAGTGGGGAAGTGTGACACTTTCATTAGAACATAAGAAATAAGAGCAGGAATAGGTTATTCGGCCCTTCGAGCCCATTCAATAAGATCATGGCTGATCTTTTCGTGGACTCAGATCCACTTACCCGTGTTCTCAGGGTATCCCTTAATTCCTTTATTGTTCAAAAATATATATACCTTAGCTTTAAGAACGTTTACTGAACCAGTGTCAATTCCATCACTGGACAAGGAATTCCATAGATTAACATACCTCTGGGTGAAGAAGTTTCTTCTCTATTCAGTCCTAAATCTGCTCCCTCTAATCTTGAGGCTATGCCCTCTTGTCCTAGCTTCACCTGCCAGTAGGAGCATCCTCTCTACTTCAATCTTATTTATTCCCTTCATAATTTTATATGTTTCTATAAAATCCCCCCTCAATCTTCTGAATTCCAACGTATATAATCCCAATCTGTTCAGTCTCTCCTCATAAGCCAACCCCCTCAACTCCGGAATCAACCTAGTGAACCTGCTCTGCACCCCGTCCAGTGCCAGTACATCCTGCCTCAAGTAAGGAGGTCAAAACTGCACACAATACTCCAGGTGTGGCCTCACCAGCACCTTGTACAGCTGTAACATAACCTCTCTGCTTTTAAACTCAATCCCTTTAGCAATCCTTTTCATTGTAAGAGTGGGAAAGCAGATCATTTCTGAAAGACGTCAAATTTCTAAAGGTTGATCTTCAGAGAGATTTGAGTGAGCATGTCAAGAAATGCAAGAAGTCAGCAGGCAATTAGGAAGATAATTGGCATGTTGACCTTTATTGCTGGGGGAATGAAGTGCAGGATCAAAGAAATCTTGCTACAGTTGTACAGAGCTTTGGTGAGACTACACAGGACAGCATGTGCAGCTGCAGTCTACATATTTTAAAGAACAATGTACTTGGATTGGAGAAAATACAGCAAAGGTTGGCTGGATCATTCCTTGGAATGGGAGAAGGGGGGCAATCGCGTTGCTCAACGATGAGGGGCAGAGCAGATTGAGCCACTTTCCACTGGGATTTAGAAGAACAAGATCAATCTATTTGAAGCATACACGATTCTGAAGGGGCTCAGTAGGACTGGAGCTGAGAGACTGTGCCTGCTGGTCAAGGCAGCTAGAATACAGGGACAGAATCTCAGGATAAGAAGCCTGTTATCTAGTACAAAGATGAGACTTTACTTCACCCAAAGCATTGTAAACCTTTAGAATTCTTCACTGCAGACAATTGGTGGATATTGCATCTTTGAATACATTTAAGGCTGGGATGGATAGACTTCAATCTTTTGGAGAAAATTGAACGATATGGAGTGCAGGCAGGTAGTGGAATTGAAGCTTGAGATTAACCACAATCGGATTGAATGGTAGAGCAGATTGGAGAAGCCATTTTGTCTACTCCTGTTTCTATTTCTTGTAAATTTAGTAAACTGTATCCTTGGCAAACGTGGTTGGCAGAGAAATCCACAGGCGTTTGTAGATGAAGGAAGGTACATGGTGAAACTGAAATGTTGCAACTTGTAAAACTAATGACAGTTTATGACTGACTCCCAGGAGACCCCTCACTCACCAAGAAATGTTTCACTGTCTGAAAATGTGTGGTGGAACAGAATGTGTGCCAACACTGGAATGGATGGGGAAAGGAAGAGTGCCTAGAAGCCTCAATTGTAAGTACATATACAGAATGCAGAATCCCTACAGATTGGAAAAGAGGCCATTCAGCCCAAGTCTGCACCAATCCTCTGAAGAGCAGCCTGCCCACCCAATGCCTGTAACTCTGCATTTACCTATGGACAACCCACCTAGCCTGCTTATCCCTGGGCATGATGAGCAATTTATTATGGCCAATGCACCTAACCTGTACCTTGAAACGAAACCGGAACACCCAGCGAAAACCCACATAGGCTCAGGGAGAATGTGGAAACTCCACACAGATGGTCACCCAAGGCTGGAATCAAACCTGGGTCTCTGGCACTGCGAGGCAACAGTATTAACCACTGTGCTGCCATTAGCAACTGTAGGTAAGTTTATACAAAAAAAAATCAGATTTACAGAAGAACTATCTTGTGAGCATTGCACATGGAGAAAAACAAGACCAAATGCAGATTTAAGGTGAGCTCCTTGGGGGAATGGTGTTGATGGTGCAGTGAGAGTTAGAGTTGGTCAAGGATGCTCAGAAGTAAATTCAGAGCTCATTTTAAAGTCATATCTTCTATCCTTATCCATAAAATCCTACTCTAAGTTCCAATATCTACTCTTGGAATCCAAACTACTTGTGGAACTTTTGTTTGATTGTAACTTCAGCTTCCCTTCAGGCATGGCACCTCTGTTGGCAGGAGAATGTAATTACAGACAAACACAAGATCAGAATAAAACATTTCCTCAATGCACATTTATGTGGAAGGGGGAACATAATTGACACAGCAAATTCAAGCAAATATATTTTAGTATAGCATAGAGTTTACTTAAAGCTTCAGAATATGTAGTGCTTTCACAACTACTGAATTTCTGGATTTTGAATTGCAATGTGAATGTGAAATATCTTTCTGTTTTGAATATGTTCATTGTGAGCTGAGTAGACTGAATGCTGGCCTGTTTGTCCTTTTGCTTTGTTGAATTTCTGCCATGAGACAATGTAATGTTAAACAAATTTTAACTCTGTGAAGCTAAATGCTCATGCACCATTTGTAAAAAATTAATAAAAACTGGAGTTCATAGAGCATAGTTTGTCAAGTATGTGTGAGTATTATTTGTCAAGAACATTCCTTTGTTGTAGTTCACTGGCTAGCACTCTTGCCACTGAATCAGGAGATTTGGGTTCAAGGACCAGTCCAGACCTTCGAGCACATGATCCAGGCTGGTATGGGGGGACTGCTGCACTGCCAGAAGTGCTGCCTCATAAAGGACACAATGAACGTACGTCCCAGAAGGTGGCAGAAGATTCCATGGCACCATTTTCTTTTTTTCATTAATTCAGTAGGGTGCGTGTGTGTTACTGACTGGGCCAACGTTTATTACTCATTCCTGGTTGCCTTTGGAAAGGTGGTGGTGAGCTCTCTTCTTGTCTCAGTTCTGTCCAGTTAGTGTAAGTACACCCACAGTGCTGTTCGAGAGGGGTTTCCAGAATTTTGACCAAGCAACACTAAAGTAACTGCAATATAGCTACAAGTCAGGAAGGCGAGTGTCTTAAAGGAGAACTTGCAAGTGCTGGTATTCCCATGCGTGCTCTTGTTCCTCTAGGTGATAGTCAGGAGGTTGGAAGGCCTATCAATGGAGCTAGGTGAGTTTTCAGAGTGCATTGTGCACACGGTGCTGGCACTGTGTTTGGTGGAGTGTGCGAATGTCAAGAAAGAATTTTGAACAGGACCAGGATATCGACCTGGTCAATATTATCCCAAAGCCAACAACTTTAAAGGTGAGCTGTTTGATTTATCTTGCACACTTACTTTGAACAAAATGACTGCTGTGATTTCTGGGACCAGTTGCTATATTTCAAAAAGCTTCATTGGCTGAAAAACACTTTGGGACATCCCAGAAGCCATAAAAAGCTCTATGTAAAAACGTTCTTTCAATGTCATTTGTATCTCAATGATTTTTCTCACCCATCAATTTTATTGCATTCCCCACAAAAAACAATTGCCCTTCTTCATTTGATGGCAATTACTAGGGTCTGCTCTTGTAGGTACTTTGATCAAGAGGGGTCAGTTTATATATATCACCACGATGTTTCACTAAACCCCATCCTGTTTGTTGTTTATTTCATTCTTTCATATCACCCAGTTGACCATCCTGGAGAAGGTGTGGTCTTCTCGAACTACTCTGATGCATCTGGTGTGGGTCCTGCCACAATACCATTAGCAGGGATCTCCAGGCTATTGCAGCAGCAAAAGATTAGTGATATAATTTCAAAAGGATGGTATTTTACTTCTAAGGAAATCTGGAGATGACAATAGATAAAACATAAAACAGTACAGTACAGCACAGGCCCTTCAGCCCAGGATATTGTGGCAACCTATTACCCTACTAAGATCAAACTACCCTGCAGAGCCTACATTTTACTATTCTCCATGTACCTATCCAAGGGTCGCATAAAATTTTCTCAAGTATCTGACTCCACTACCACTGCCGGCAGCGCATTCCATATGCTCACCACTGTCTGACATCTCCCCATACCTTCCTCCAATCACCTTAAAATTATGCCCCCTTGTAATAGTCATTTCCGCCCTGGGAAAAAGTCTCTGACTATCCATTCTATCTATGCCTCTCATCATCTTGTACACCTCTATCAAGTCACCTCTCATCCTTCTTTGTTCCAATGTAAAAAGTCCTAGCTCCCTCAACGTTTTGTCATAAGAGACTGCCCTCCAGTCCACGCAGCATCTGGTAAACCTCCCTTGCACCCTCATAAAGCTTCCACATCTTCCTATAACGAGATAACTAGAGCCGAACACAATGCTCCCATTCAGAGATAGTAAACTATTTGATCCATGATTAAAATGTAATGTGTTATCTAATCCTTATCATTCACAAGGTCAAACATGACAATGGTTTACTGGCATTAACCATGGTTAAATTATAGCTTGCCATTCATAACTTTTTTATGTAGTGCATAATTAAATCAACTTCACCTTAATTCCAATTATATTATAGTTCTTGGTGATAACATAGGTGGAAGCTGCTCTATTCAATTTATAGATTAACTATGATGCTGCAATAGCTATTACCTTCTGTCCGTGTGGAATCTCCCTGTCAACCTTTGTATAGGCTCCACAATGCTTGTCTGTCAAATACTTCCATGATCTCATTGTGGCCTGACCATGAGATCTTTTCTGCTTGGGTGTCCCTTGACTCCTTTGAGCTTTTGTTGTTCACCTTGCTATCACAATATCATCTTTCATCACCATTCCTTCCCCATCACATTAAACTCCTCCCTGACTCCCCTGCCAAAACTAATGCACCTTGAAAAAAACTTTTCCCCTTGGCAAGGTGGCTCTGTGGTCAGCCCTGCTGCCTCACAGCACCAGGGATCTGGGTTCAATTCCACCCTTGTGTGGAGTTTGCACCTTCTCACTGTGTCAGTGTGCATTTCCTCTGCGTGTTCTGGTTTCCTCTCATAGTCCAAAGATGTGCAGGTTAGGGTGGATTGGTCATGCTAAGTTACCCATAGTGTCCAGGGATGCATGGCTAGGTTGATTAGCCATGCAAAATACTGGGGTGGGAGTTTGATCTTGATGGGATGCTCTTCAGACGGTTGGTGTGCACTTGATGGGTTGAGTGGCCTGCTTCTACACTGTAGGGATTCTATGAGAAAACCAATTCATCTGTAGAGATACCAACCCCATTCAATATAATTAGCAACAAGATTGGGCTCGTTTCACCACTTGCCGTGAGGCCTATTTAATATCAAAAACCATAAACCCCATCATTCTCCTACTCCTGTTTGTAGATGTACCAAAACACACACCACTCAAAATCACTGACAACATTAATGTCTAGAAATGTGGCCTTTTCCCCAGTAACGCAAACACTCCTTTTGCAAATTTTACACAGAACTGTCAAATTTGCATCAGAATACAGGTCATTCCTGTGTACTCTATTAACGGTACACACTCTCAGTCCCGTGCTGGCAGCCTCAGCTTGGATTACATGTTCAGGCCTCTGGAGATTAATTGGAGCTGATTACAATTTGCCTTGTTACAGAGAAATAAGCTTGCAGGTTGGTGAGTCTCCAGTAAATAGTTAAGATTTTTTGTTCTTAATATTATAAAATTGGTGGTAAGATTTTATGAATATAAAACTCAACATAAACAAGTGAATAGTATGATTACAACGATTAAAATTCATTCATGATTACTGCATTGATGATATTTTGAGACTCTGAGTCCAATCTTTGATCAGCTGATGCGATCATTAGTTAGCTTCAAATCCTCTGTATTTGACAGGCAAAAGTCAATAGGATTTCCACGTCTCCCGAGCATGCTCCTTGTTGGAAAAACTGTGCGTGTTAGTGAGTAAAGACACAATTGGACTATCAATGCCCTGCACAAACAAAAAGCTTTCTGATGCTGTGTGACCTGCTGAGTTTTTCCAGCAATTTCCGATGCTCACCAACTACAACAATAACTGTACTTTAAGAGTACTTTATTAGTTGTAAAGCACCTTGACATCATGAAAGGCATTATATAAATACAAAGCCTGGATTAGGTGGTGATAGGGCCCATGGCTAAAGACTGGAATGAATGAAGGGGGAAGGTTGTGGTGTGTGAGAGAGAGAGACACACACACAGAGAAGCCAATTATGTGGTTGTAATAATGTAATGTTGTTTTTCTCCTGGCAAGAGCAGAGTGTTAACATTTACTACTGGAACATTGAGGGGAAATGGTTGAGATTGTCTTAATTCTTGGACTGTGAGTATGGGCCAGTTACAGTAAGAGACCACAGCTGTGGGCAATGGGAGACAGCTGATAAACAAGAAGGAGTTTGCCAAGAAACTTTGCAGCCTGGATCAGAACAAAAGGGGCAAAATTACTGCGAGCCATTTAGTTGTTTGTAATTTGTCTCGGTTAGAACAGTTCACAGTTATACCCATGCCATTAGACGTCTAGTATGTGCTGCTGTCTCGGCAAGAATTTGACTGTAGCTCATGGTTTGCCAGAGAAAGCAACTCAATTGCATGGTGCTGGGTGGAAGGCCTGAGTTCTGGTTCCAGTTAATAGATCACAGCCAGGGTTCATTAGGATGGGGTGCTTGAATTCAGTATTTTGGTAAAGGGAATTTTGAAAATAAAAACTCACCTATGATTCCTATTTCTGAACTTTGATGTCGAGCTCCAACAAAGAAAAACTTGAACTTGCATAACGCCTTTCACAAATTCAAGACACTCCAAAGTACTTCACAGCAATTGAAGTATTTGGAAGTATTGTCACAGTTGTTTTTTTTTAATTCATCCACAGGGTGAGGGCATTGCTGGCTAGGTCAGCATTTATTGCCCATCTCTCATGGCCCAGCGAGCAGTTATGAATCCAACACACTGCTGTGGATCTGGAGTCACATGTAGACCAAACCAGGTAAGGATGGCTGTTTCCTTCCCTAAAGGATATTAATGTACCAGATGGCTTTTTCCAGCAATTGACAATGGATTCATAGTCATCATTAGACTCTTAATTCCAGATGTTTATTGAATTCAAAATTCCACCATCTGCTGTGGCAGGATTTGAATGCAGCTCACCAGGACACTACATGGGTCTCTGGATTAACAGTCCAGTGATAATGCCATTAGGCCATCACCTCCCCTGAATTGTAATTTAGAAAACACTGCAGCCCATTTGAGCACAGTAAGCTTCCACAAATATCAATGAGATAATAACCAGATCATCTGCCAGACATAAGCCAGAATTCTTCAAGAAATTTCCTTCATAGAAATTCAGAGCAAGAGTAGGCCATTGGCTCTTCGAGCTGGCTCTGACAGTCAACAGAATCATGGTTGATCTTCCAATTTCAACACCATTTCCTGCTTTCTCCCCATACCCTTGATGCCTTTTGATATCTAAAAATGTGCCAATCTCTTTCTTGAATATAGTCAGTGACCCAGCCACCACAGCCTTCTGTGGTAATGAATTCTACTGGTTGACCATCCTCTGAAGAGATATTTCCTCATCTCAGTCCTGAATGTCCAACCCTAAATCCTCAGACTGTGACACCTGGTTCGAGACTCTCCAACCAGGGGAAGCATCCTCCCTCTATTTAGGCTGTCTATCCCTGTAAGAATTTTATATATTTCAATAAGATCCTCTCTCATCCATCTCCATGTTCCATCCGACTATCAGCCGAGTGAACCTTCGCTACACTCCCTCTATTGGCAAATATATCCTCTGTCAGGTAGGGTGCCCAGATGTAATCTCACCAAGACCCTGGTTAACTGTGATAAGACAGTCCCTGCTTCTGAACTCAAATCCTCTTGTGGTGAAGGCCAATATACCATTTGCCATCCTACTTGCTTGCTGCAACTGCCTGTGTATTTTCACCAGTGATCAAGGATGCCCAGATCCCTTTGTGCATCAACATCCCAATACATCACAATTTGGGTAACCTTTAAGTTTTTCACACTAAGTGTATCACTTCACATTTATCTACATTATGCTGCATCTGCTATGTATTTGCCCAACTTTGTTGAGATCATCCTGAAGCTCTTTGCATTCTCCTCACAATCTTGTCTAGTTTTCAGTTATCAGCAAATTTGCAACAATTGCATCCACTTCATTTACATATATCTTGAAGAGCTGGGGTCCAAGTACAGACACCTGCGCTACATCACCAGACACTGCATGACATTCAGAAAAATACCCATTTGTTCCCAATCTCTGTCTCCAGTCTGTCATTCAGTTCTCAGTCCACGCTACCATATAACCCCAATGCCGTGCTGCTTTACATTTGCTCACTACTCTCTTAAGTGGGACCTTATCAAAAGCATTCTTAAAATCCAAACACACCACATCCACCTGTTCTCCCTCATCTCTTCTACTAGTTGCATCCTCAAAAAGAACTCCAGCAGATTAGTTAGGCATGATTTCCCTTTCATAAACCCATGCTGATTTTGTCTAATCCCATTAATGCTTTCCAAGTGTTCTGTTATCATGTCTTTTATACCAAACTCTAGCATTTACCCAGAACTGATGTTAGGCTAATTGGTCTATAATTGCTTTTCTTCCCTCTTCCTCCTTGCTTTAAGAATAGCAGGGTTACATTTGCAACACCTCAATCCGTATGAACTGTTCCAGACTCTATAAAAATTTAGAAAATGATGATCAATCCATCCAATATTTCCAGGGTCACTTTCTTTATTCTATGGGATGCAGGTTATCAGGTTCTGGGAATTTTATTCTAAACTATGTTTAGGGGATGTGGACTTAGCTGGTTAGTCCAGCATTTATTGTCCATTATAATCATCCTGAAGACAGTTACAAGTCAACCACATTGCTGTGGGTCTGGAATCACATGTAGGCCAGACCAGGTAAGGAGGCAGATTTCCATCCTTGAACGACAAGTGAAGCAGATGAATTCTTACAATAGTACATAGAACATTACAGCACAGTACAGGCCCTTCGGCGCTCGATGTTGTGCCGACCTGTCATACTGATCTGAAGCCCATCTAACCTACACTATTCCATGTACGTCCAAATGCTTGTCCGATGATGACTTAAATGTACCTAAAGTTGGTGAATCTACTAACATAGATGTCAACTTAGTTATATTTTTTAACTCCAGGTTGGTATTGAATTCAAATTTTTACACAGTGGGTGGTTCGCATGTGGAATGAACTTCCAGCGCAAGTGGTGGATGTGGGTTCAACATTTAAAAGACATTTGGATGAATACATGAATAGGAAAGATTTGGAGAGATGTGGGGCAGGAACAGGCAGTTGGGACTAGTTTAGTTTGGGATTATGTCTGGCATGGACTGGTTGGGCCGAAGAGTCGGTTTCCATGCTGTATGCCTCTAAGATTCTTTGGTGTAACTCTGGGGCTAGGAGGCCTCATGTTTAATCTGTCTGTGCTCAGCTGGGCTTGGATTTGGGATAAGATTATCCAGGTTTTCAGCTGCTGCAGCGATTCAGCACCATCTGTTAGAAAGGACATGAGTGTGAATATCACAGAAAAAAAGCCTCCCACCTTCCACGGCTTTACTCACAATCACTGTCTGAGTCCCCAGATTGAACAGGGCCAGATAATGCTACCATAATTCATGGAACTATCTCCAGGAAGATGCAGTGCCTTCAGAACAGAAAATGTGGAGGAAGAAACAAATGTTGAACAATAAATATCTGGGAAATCATATCTCAAAAGATTCTAAAATCAGAAGATGCTCAAGTAACTGTCCTGGTTGTTAAATTATTATCCTCTGTATTTAGTCCCTCTTCTCCAACATTTTCTTGGCAGGGTTTGGATACTCAGGATTTTCAATGACCCCCTCTCCAAACTTCAATTCCAGGAAGCGCCTGTGATTGTTGGGTACAAGAGCAGTTATTCCAGCAAACTGCATGGGGACCAGTGGTTTCAGGAAGTGCTCAGGGAACTCCACATCCTGTTTGTGGTCCATCCACGTGTTTTTGGTCATGATTCCTTCTCTGGCATAGAAAGGCCACAAGTCAACATGCAAGTGGTTGCTTTCGCTGTACTGCACACGGTAGAAGTCACCTTCCACTGCCTTTTCCCACACGTAGCCGTTCTCATCAACCACTGAGCCAGAGTCCAGGCTCCTTAGAAATTCGCAATTTTCAACATCATCCAGGTAAATCCCAAGGTCCACGTCATAATCCCATGGAATGATATCCTGGTGACGGACTGCTCCCAGAAGAGTTCCGCCCTCCAGCCAGTAGCGGACACCTGAGGACTCCAAGATGTTTATGACATACTTGGTGGTCTCGCGCAAGGCTTTGAGGCAGCAAGGTGGAGTCCACCTGTTCTCATACAGGTACTCAGGCGTGTCATCATGCACTGTCCTGAAACAGCGAGGGGTGTCTTTGTTGCAGCCGTACCACTGCTCCTTTCCATTGGGCTGCACCACATGCTTCACGCCAAAGTCTTTGAAGAGTTGGGACAGCCTTGCCTTTGTATTGATGTCTGCTTTCCAACGGTTATGGGCAGACATGAACAAAGAGCGGTGGTATGATGAGAACAACACATTCTCTGTCATCTTCACCTTCCAGCCACGCAATGAAGATTGAACAAAGAGAGATGTCATGAGCGGTCTTACCATGGGCTGAGAGAAGTTGAACAAGTCCTCAGTTCGAAGAAGAACCACAGCATCTCCGTCAATGGCATCGCAAACCTGAGCAGGAGAAAGCTGATAGACGGCGGTCCATTCTTTAAGACTAACACGCAAGTTTAGACAGTGGAATGTTTCCCCATTCTGAACTGGAGCTGCCACCATCTGAACCTTTCCTTTGTTGGCCTCGAACTCCTGAAGAAGATGGTCAAGCTGTTGGGTTGAGTCTAACTGCACCCCATCAGGCACCAGAAGGGTGTATTCAGTGTTGATGTAGAACTCGGGCCTAGTGACATAGAACGGCTGATCTGGAGATGCCTTCAATACCACTACCTGTATGTTCTGCTTATCGGGCAGGTCTAGAGGTGGGTACGGTAGTTTGTCAGCAACCACTACAATGGGCTGGTCTGGCTTTTGCTTCAGGAAAGACTGTACTACACCTACCACCCAATTCTCAAAGTCTTCAAACTCTCGTATAAGTACAGTGATCCCAGTGACTCTTGAAACTGCTAGTTTACTGGAGGCAGCCTTCCCTGGGGCTTTGTGTTTCAGCATTTGCTGCTGAGTTCTGGAGACATAGTAAAGAATGACTAGATTAATCATTATTGCCCCAGTCAGCAGCATCTGGCAAAAACTAACCCGCATTGTGCTTTAAATAATTCAGTAGTGTTGATAATTAATTTGTTCACATTGCAGCTTTTCTTGAATGATCTCTCACTGCCTTAAAACAGCAAAAATGAACAATCACATAAGATCCTGATTCTTAGGCAACTAAGATTTGAAATTAAATCACAGTCTTCTTTGGATCTAAAAACAAAAGAAAGAAATATTATTGAAGGCAGAGAGAAAAGTACTCATTAATTGATGATCACCCACAGAATGGAATCTCCCCAGTCTGGTATTGCTGATGGTATAGGTCAGTGAATACTTTAGATGTGTTGAATATTAACAAAAATTAAGAAGTAAGAACTGGGGTAAATCTTCTCGAATCTTCCATCATTCAACAGGATCATGACTGAATAAGACAGTATGCATTCAATTAAAATATCCCAAGCATTTGACATGAGGCTCATAAACAAAGTCTGATATGGAGATACATTAGGAAATATTAAAGCAAATGACCACAAGTTTAGTCAAAAGCTAGTGGATGGAGGATCCTACAGGACGAAGGGAAGTAGACAGGCAGATAAGTTTCTGAGCTTATGGCCCAGCCAGCTGAATGCATCATCACCAAATGCTGGTTCTTAAGTCCAGGGATCCTCAAGGGTCCAATATAAGAGAAGCCCAGATATCTCGTAGGGTTGCAGATTTGAGGAGATTCCAGAAGGGCAAAACCACAGAGGAGCTTGAAAACAAAAATGATCATTTTAAAATGAAGCTTTTCTTAACCAGAAGGTGAGTAAATGATGAGTGAATGTGACTTGCTTTGATTAGGACATTTCAAAGGAAATGAAGAAGTAGGGAGGATTCACTAAAACAACACAAGGTACTAGCCAGACCACACTGGAATACTGAACAGTTCTGAACCCCTTATCTAAGGAAAGATATACTGGCATTGGAGATAGTCCAGGGAAGGTTCACGAGTCTGATACCAGGTATGGAGGGATAGGTTGATTAGGGGAGGGACAGGTTGATTAGGTTGGGGCTGTACTCACTGGAAAATGAGAGGCCACATGATTGCAACTTAGGAGATTTTTGGAGTTTAGATGGGATTAATCGATAACAGTCAGTGTGGTTTTGTTAAGGGGAGGTCATGTCTGGTCAGCTTGTAAAGTCATAGAGCCATACAGCATGGAAACAGACCCTCTGGTCCAACTCCTCCATGCCAACCAGGTAATCTAAACTGAACTGGATCCATTTGCCAGCATTTGGCCCATTTCTGCCTAAACCTTTTCCATTCATGTACCTGTCCAAATGTTGTAACTGTACCAGCCTCCACCACTTCCTCTGGCAGCTCATTCCATACATACACCATCCTCTGTGTGAAAAAAGTTGCCCCTCAGATCTCTTTTAAATCTTTCTCCTCTCACGCTAAACCTATGGCCTCTAAAGTCAGTCACAGAGTCATAAAACATGGAAACAGTCCGTGCCGAACAAACATCCCAATCTGAACAAGTCCCATTTGCCAGCATTTGGCCCATTTCCGTCTAAACCCTTCCTATTCACATACCCATCCAAATACCTTTTAAATGTTGTTATTGTATCATCCTCCACCATTTCCGCTGGTGGATCATTCCATACACCCACCATCCTCTGTGTGTAAAAGTCATCCATCAGTCCTTTTTAAATCTTGCCCCTCTCAACTTAGAACTTATGTCTTCTAGATTTGGAATCCCCCATCCTAGGAAAAAGACCTTGGCTATTCACCCTACCCTCATACATATTTTATATTATATATTTTAATAAATCTCTACAGCCTCTGATGCTCCAGGGGTAAAATGCACAAGCGTCTTTAGCCTCTCCCTGTTACTCAAACCCTCCACTCCCAGCAAATCCTTGTAAATCTTTTTTGCACCCTCTCAAGTTTAAAAACTTGCTTCTTAGAGAATTGTACACAGTATTCTTCTTGCAAATATTCCATGTTTTGGCCTCAGCTGCTTTTTGTGGCAGAAAATTCCACAGGCTCGCCACTCTCCAGGTGAAAAAATATCTCAGTCCTAACTGATTCAATTCCATATCTTTAGGCTGTGACCCCAGTACTGGACTCGCCAATCATCAGTAACATCATTGCTGTATTTAGTCAGTCTAATCCTAATAGAATTTTATACATTTCTATAAGATTCAACCTCCCTCCCAATCTTCTAAACTTCAATGGAATATAGCTGTAACTGATCCATTCTCTCTTCATACATCGGTTCTACTATCCAAAGAATCAGTCTGATAAAACTTTGTTGCACTCCCTCTATAGTCAGATCATCCTTCCTTCAATAAGGATGCAAATACTCCAGGTGAGGTCTCACCAAGGCCCTGCACAATTGCAGCCTTGCTCCTGTAGTCAAATCCTCTCACTATGAAGAAGACCATCCTACCATTTGCTTTCCGCACCACATGCTACACCTGCATGCATACTTACTTTCAGCAAGCGCTGTTCAAGGATAGCCAGGTCTCACTGCACCTCCCACTTCCCAATCCGTTGGGAATTAAGATAATAATCTGCCTTCCTGTTTCTGCTACCAAAGTAGATTACCTCACAACATGTTAAAAGACATGGTACAATAAATGTTTAGTTTTCCCTACTTGGAGTATGCAAACAATCCTGATTAATCATCCTATTGGTCCTGAAAACAGGAACTCTTAAACTACTCACGAGTCACTTCTTGAGAACTAGTTCTTAAAGTGTTACATTGCATCTTACATCAACTTAGACTCGGAATCCTAATGATCAATGTTTTGCTTTTATCATTGAACATCTGAAATCTCAGGCAAATTGACTGGACAGCCTATGGTCTCTGTGTCTATAGTTTAGATCCCCTTATCTGAGATATACTGGCATTGCAGACAGCCTGGAGAAGTTTCACTAGATTGATTCCAAATTTAGAAGGAATTTCTTACAAGATGAGGTACAGTAGGTCGGGCTTGTACTCATTGAAATTTAGAAGGTGGACAGAAGACCTCATACAATATTCACAGGGGGCTTGACAGGAAGCTGTGGCTCTAGTCTTGGACTCGCCTACCCTTAGAAAAAGATCTTGGCTATTCATGATTTTACGAACTTCTAAAAAAGTCAGCCTCCAACGCTCCAGGGAAGAGGTCCCAGCCTAAGAGACAGAAAGGACTTGCAGATGCTGGAAGCTACAGTCAAGGCTTTTCCAGCTCCATATTTTTTGACTCGAGATCCCAGCCTATCCAGCCTCTCCTCAACTCAAATCCTCCAGTCCCAGCAATGTCCTTGTAATTTTTTCTGTATCCTTTCCAGTTTAACAACACCTTTCCCACAGTAGGGGAAGCAGAACTGTTAGCAATATTCCAAATGTGGCGTCACCAATGTCTTGTACAGCTACAATATGATGCCCCAACTCCAAGACTCAATGCTCTGGCCAATGAAGACAAAGGTGCCAAATTCCTTCTTCACCACCCTGTCTACCTACATTGCAACTTTCAAAAAACAATGAACCTGCACCCCACAGTCCATTCATTCAACAACATTCCCTAGGGCTCTCCCATTAACTATGTAAGTCCTGCCCTGGTTTGCCTTACTAAAGTGCAACACCTCATATTTATGTAAATAAAACTCCACCTGCCATTTCTTGGCCCATTGGCCTATCTTATCAAGATATCTTTGAATTGTTAGACAACCTGCTTCACAGTCTACAATGTCACCAATTTTGGTGTCACCTGCAAACTTACTAACCATACGTCCTACATTCTCAACTAAATTGTTGATATAAATGACAAACAATAGACTCAGAATCGATCCTTCGGGCAACACTGCTGGTCACAGACCTCCAGTCCAAATAACAACCTTCCATCACCACCTTCTACCATCAAGCCAATTTTGTATCCAATTGGCTACCTGCTCCTGGATCCCATGTGATCTTACATTGCAAGCCAGTCTACCAAGTGGGGCCTTGTCCAAGGCTTTGCTAAAGTCCTTGCAAATGCTCTGTCTTCATATATCTTCTCAGTAACCTCTTCAAAATATTGAATCAAATTTGTGAGGAACGGTTGCTATTTTTCCTAATCAATCCTTGTTTTTCCAAATGCATGTAAATGCTATTTCTCAAAGACCCTCCAACAACTTAACCACCACTGACATCAGGCTCACCACGCCACAGTTCCCCAGCTTTTCCTTGCAGCCTTCCTTAAACAATGGCAGAACATTAGCCACCTTCTAGTCTTTCGGCACCTCAACCATGGCTGTCAATGATACAAATATCTTTGCAAGGGGACACAATCTCTTCTCCAGCTTCCCATAATATTTTAGGATACACCTGATCAGGTCACAGGGATTTATCTACCTTTATACGTTTTAAGACCTCAAGTAATTCCTTTTCTGTAATGTGGGCCCTTTTCAAGGCATTACTATTCGTTTCTCCAATTTCTCTTGCTTCCATGTCATTCTCAACAGTAAATACTGAGGCAAAATATTCATTTAGTATCCTACTCATTTCCTATGGTTCCACATACAGACAGCCTCACTGATCCATAAGGGGCCCTATTTTCTCCCCAGTTATTATTTTGCGCTTAGTGTACTTAAAGAATCTCTCAGGAATTTCCTTAATCTTATTTGCCAAAGCCACCTCATGTTCCCTTTTGCCCTCCTGATTTCACTTTTCAGTGTTTTCCTACTCCCCATATACTTTTCCAAGGTTTCACTTGATCCTAACTGTCTATCCCTGTCATATGCCTCCTTTTTCTTCACCAAAGCATCAGTATCTCTAGTCATCTGGTGACCCCTCCACCTACCAGCCCTGCCCTTTAAACTAACAGGAACATACTGTTGTTGTACTCTCATCTCATTTTTGAAAGCCTCCCACTTGCCAGACATGCCTTTATCTGCAAACAGCTCCCCAAATCAACTTTTGAAAGTTTCTATTACCATCAGAATTGGCCTTAGTCCAATTTAGAACTTTAACTTTCAGATTAGACCTATCCTTTTCCATAACTTTTCTAAAATTAATACAGTCATGATCGCTGGTCCCAAAGTGCTCCCCCACTAACACCTCAGTAAATTGCCCTGCTTTGTTTCGCAAGAGAAGGTTGAGTTTTGCTTCTTCTCTGGTAGGTACATCCACCGACTAAATAAGAAAATTTTCTTGAACACACTTAACAAATCCCTCCAATCCAAGCCCTTTACGCTATGGTAGTCCCAGTCTATGTTTGGAAAGTTAAAAATCTCCAACCATTACAATCCTATTATTCCTACAGATATCTGAGATCTCCCTTGATATTTGCTCCTCAATTTCCTGCTGAGTATTGGGGTGGGGGTGGGGGGGGCAGGGGACTATAGAATAAGCCATCAAGGTGATCATCCCCTTCCTATTTCTCAGTTCCACCAATATAACTTCATAGATTAATCCCTCCAGGTTATTCTCTCTCGTCCACCCATAATGTTATTCCTAATTAATAGGTGATCAAGTGTGTGGATGATGGCAATGATTTGATCTTGTCCACTTGGACTTCAGCAAGGATTTTGATCAGGTCTCACATGGAAGACTGATAGTGAAGGTAAGACCCATGAGATTTAAGGAACTTTGGCTAATTGGATCCAGAATTGGCTGAGTGACAGGAAACAGGAAGTGACATCGAGGGGTGATTTTGTAACTCTGTCCAGTGGGTTCCACATGGATCAGTGTTGATATCCTTGCTGTTCTGGTATATGTAAACTATTTAGACCTGAATGTTGGAGGGTTGATCAGTAAGTTCACAGATGATACGAAAATTGGCAGGGTGATAAGTAATGAGAAAGAGATCATGGAAGGATAGAGATTATCTCTATTGGGCTGATCAATGGCAAATGGAATTAAATCCAAAAATGTGTGAGGTGATGCATTTGGGCAGGACAAACAAGGCGAGGGGATACATGATAAACAGTAGGTCACTGTAAAGCACCGAGGATAGGAGAGACGTGGGCATGCATGTCTACCAGTCCCTTAAAGTAGCAGGACAGGTGGATAAATTGGATAAGCAGGCATGTGGCATACTTGGTATTTTTTCATTAGCTCAGACATAGCTTTTAAGAGCAGTGAGAATACACTGGAACAGTATAAGATGTTGAAGCTGCAGCTACAGTATTATGGGCAGTTCTGGAATCCAAGTTATAAGAGAGATGTGATTGCACTGGAAAGGATGCAGAGGAATTTTATCAGGTGGTTGCCTGGGCTAGAGAGTTTTTGTTATGAGGACAGGTTGGATAGATTGGAATTGTTTTCCTTGTAATGGGAAAGATTGAAGGGATCATGATTGCAATGTATAAAATAGAATGGCATAGAAAGGTAGACAGGAAGGAACTTCTTCCCTTGAAACACAGATCAATGACCTGCAGACAGATTTAGAGGGGATGCAAGGAAAATATTTTTCACCCAGAGAGAGATAGAGATCTGGAACTCACTGCCTGTACAGGTGGCAGAGGCAGAAACCCTCATAAAACCACAGAAAGCTGCAACAGAAAGGGATTTGGGGGTACTTGTGCATGAAATACAAAAAGCTAACATACAGCAACAGCAGATAATGAGGAAGACTAATGGAATGTTGGCCACTATTTCAAGGGAGTTGGAGTATTACAAGGTGCAGGTGATGCCACATCTGTAGTACTGTGAGCAGTTTTAGTCCCATTACTTAAGGAAAGATATAATTTCACTGGAGGCAGTTTCGAGAGGGTTCACGAGGATGATCCCCAGTATGGAGGGATTGTCTCATGTAGGTTGAACAAGTTGGGACTCCACTCACTGCAATTCATTAGAATTAGTGGTGATCCCATTGAAACATATAGGATTCTTAAGGCGCTTAACAGGGTAAATGATGAGAGATGTTACCCCCTATGGGGGAGTTAAAGGGTTACAGAGCATAGTCTCGGAAAAAGGCAAATAAAATAAGACCGAGATGAGGAGAAATTTCTTCTCTCAGACGGCTGATAGTCTTTGCCACATAGAACTACTGGGACAGAGTCCTTGTGCATATTTAGCTGTTGAGGTAGATGTTTTCATCAGTAGGGGAATCAAGGATTACAGGGAAAGGGCAGGTAATTGGATGTGAGGAATGTTAAAATGCAAGAGCAGGCTCTATGACACTTCTCTCACATTACAACATGTCTGTAACAGCAGCAAATTTTCAAACTTCTGCTTATTTTCAAAAATGAGGAACACACACAAATGCTTATTTATATTTCAGCAACTGATCAATTGAGTTGTGCTTGGAAATAGTGAGTGAGAAAACAGGTTGGCAGAACCCACAATGTGGGAGAACATGAGTTCACCTCAGCACATATGGGGAATGGTCAAGCCCCCGACACTTCCTAGCTCCATGTGGAACAGCAATACTTGCCCTGAAGGTCTCATTGCAGAAGTAAAAGATATCCATTCAACTGTAACCCAGCTTTCAGCATCTTCACAGCTGAAACCAAAAACAGTGAATTTCATACCGTCAGCTGAGCCTGGGTAGTCAGCCTTCTTCTCATGACTATGGGCTCCACAAGATGTGAAGGTGCAATACATCTACTGACCCCTCCCTTTGTTCCTGGCATTTTGACAAGCTTGAATGGGGCAGCTGCAGGATCCTGCCTCAATCAACCAGGGAGAGACCTCAACCCAGATTTTTAATCACAGAGGGAATCAAGGGTTGTAGGGATAAGGTAGGAAAGTGGAGTTGAGGATTATCAGATCAGCCATGATCTTGTTGAATGGTGGAGTAGATTTGCAGGGCCAAATGGCAAGCTTAGGTTCTTGAATCTTATGATCTTACTACTAAGCAACAAAACACTTCAACGTCAGCCAAAGCACCCTCTCCCCAAAAAAAGTGAGAATTGATACACTTAGGGCAACTTATAGTCCCTGGAAATTGTACTAAATATTACTCCAAAATGTTACTATTGTCTGGTCTTGCTCCACTGTGACAGGGTTAACACTATTGCATCTAAGTCAAGGAATTTGGAGTCATCTACGAAGAAAGTACTAAATTTACAATTCCAATTTAACTTGTACTTTACCTTAATTTGCACTTCTACTTAAATTTGTGGTCAAAGGGGTCAGTACTAAAGATAACACATTTCTAATTTAAATAATACATTGTTTTCAATTGTAAGCTGCTAAAGAATAGATAGAGTTCACGCCAGCATATTCTCTTGTACACTTGCTCCTCATTGGCAGGAGCTGTGTCTGCAGGTGCAAGTTGAAGTGTTCCATGCAGGAGCAAAGTTGCCCACTTTTCAGTGATGATCCTGTGCCTCCATGAATTGCAGATTTATCCTCCAGACACTGTTGCAAACACAGACTGGAGAGAAAACATTACAGTATTTTAAATTTTTCTTTGAACACCCCTGTTCATTAGTTATAGAGTATCAGAAATGGAAGAAAACTATCTGACTCTCAAGGATGGTACCATAGATTAGTGGAGCAGATCAAAGCCTGAGTATTGATGGAAAAATCCAAGACCAGGGGTCATTAATACAATATAGTTTCTAATAAATAAGGAGAAATTTCTTCACGCAAAGGAAGGGTTGTGGCAAATAACTTAGATGCTTTCAATATGTAATTAGATGAGCACATTTGAACTCTTTGGCCAATTGAAAAGCCAAAAGACTCTGCTTATTTAATTGGATGATTTCTGACTACAGAGAATATACAATACAGAAACAGGCCATTTGGCCCAACTGGATGTTTATATTCCAAGTAAATGCCTTCCATTTCATCAACCCCATCTCAGCCCTTCAACGTATCTATCAGCTTCTTTTCTCTCACGTGCACATTTAATTACGTTGTGAAAGCATCTAAGTCATTTGTCACAACCATTCCATGATATTGGGTTCCATTAAAACCTTCCTTTTGCCTGAAGAAATTTTTCCTTTTACTTACCCATTAGATGCTTTCACTATGTAGTTAGACGTGTACATGAGAGAAGGGAAAGCTAAAAGATATGTTGAAAGGCTGGGATGAGGTAGACGGAATGGAGGACACTTGCTTGGAATCTAAACGCCCAGTTGGGCCAAATGGCCTGTTTGTGTTCTATATACTCTGTAGTCAGGAATCATCCAATTAAGTAATGCAGTCTTTTGGCTTCCCAACTGGCCATGGGTGGACAGGGTGCCACAAGGATGAATACCCTTTTGTGTCAAATCTTTCTATCACTGTCAGATACCCAATGGCAGGAACACATGGTTGTATTCATGGACACTCGCTCCTTTGAGATCTCCAGAAATACATTCAACTAGAGCTGACGTATGTATTCAAGGTCATTTCATAATCTTAGATGTACCTTTATTGATCTACATAATTGGTTTTTCTTCACAGTGATTTCCTCATCTTGGCTGTGCTTTTATGATGGGCAGGCGCTCCACAAAAAGAAACAGTTGGACTTAACCTGCTGATGGCCATATTCATTCTCAATCTAACATGTTACACAATATAAGAATGAGCTTTTCACATGCCCACATTTCAATGGCTTGTGGATTGGGACTTTTATTTTGCATCAACCAGTTACAAAATTGTTCACTTTTACTACTAATTAAAATTCTGGTTCAGTGGGGAGCACTCTTGCTTCTAAGTCAAAACGTTTTGAGTTCAAGTCCCACACCAGATGCCTGATGTAGTCTAGACCGATACTCCCAATGTACTCTTGAGAGAGGGCTGCAAAGTTGGAGCTTTTGTATGATTTTAATGCAAGAGCTTGGCACTGGTTGACAAAGAGTAAGGGAGTACTCTGCTGTCTCAAGCAATATTCACAAGGGAATGGTAGCATAGTAGTTATGTTACTTACTGGATTATTAACTATGGGGCCAGGACTAATTACTACAGTGATGGACTAAGATGGTGACCTTCTTGAAATATGTAACTTGATAGGTTGAATGCTGGGAGGATGTTCCCAGTTTGGGAGAAATCAGAACCAGGGAATGTAGTTTGACAGAAAGAGAACTTCCTTTTAAGACAAAGGCTGAGGTGAAATATTTTTCGCTCAGACTGTTATTAGTTTGCAGAATTCTCTGCCCCAGAAAGCAAGGGAGGCTATGTCTTTGAATTCATTCAAGGCAGAGTTAGATAGATGTTTGATAGACAAGGCGTCACACAAATGTAAGTCAGCTGCCTTCTGATTTCACAAGCACACTACTAAATTGTATTCAAAAAGGAAGTTCATGACCTTTTCAAGGGCAATGAGGGACAGGCAACAAATGCTGGCATTGGTAACAATGCCATCACATAACTGATTAAAAAATGGTTGGGATAATCCAAGATTCATGATATTGTAAACATCAATGAAATCAACATCTTCTGTTTTCTTACATTTTTACTGAATAATGAGTTGGAGAAAAGCATTATTGCTATCTTGATTGATTTTTCTGATCGGTTTAAGCTGAAATATTAAATATGTATGGTGATGATACACTGGTAAAGCAGTTTTGTTAACACCAAAGCAGGGCGGGCTTGCATTATTAAGGTAATCTTCAGTAAACTGCCATCAATATGTTAAAGATAATAAAGTGTGAAGCTGGATGAACACAGCAGGCCAAGCAGCATCTCAGGAGCACAAAAGCTGACATTTCAGGCCTAGACCCATCATATGATAAACATAACTTTTGGGACACTTATGGTTGGTTGTGGGCAATAGAGTGTTACACAAGATGGGCAACTCTTCTGGGATGTATTTCTGGAGGTTTAGTCATGTGACACGTGATTGCATGGTGCCTGATCACATGATGTGTGCTAACAGGTTGTAAATGCTAGTGTATTTATTTCATACATATCAGGTCTCTTGTAGTTTACTAATGCTGCTGCTGATCCTCTGCTGACAGCCAGAAGGCTTTTTCTATGTGAACAGAAAAAAGTGCAAAGCTCTACCTTTCTCAAAGGGCTGCTCACAGCAATGCGAGGAAACTAACTTCCAATTCTGTGTGATTCCCAGACAATTGGAAAGATTTGGCTCATTTTGGCAGAGATTGATATCAGTACCCTGGACACAGTGAAGAAATGATGATTCTACAAAAGAAATTATACAATGCCTTTCACAATGTCAGCATATCCCAAAACTCTTTACAGCACTATTGTAATGTGAGAAAGGCAGCAGTCATTTCATGCAAAGCAAGCTCCCACAACCAGCATATATGATAATAACCAGCTGATCTGTTTCAGTGATGATGCTAGAGGGATAGGTATTGGTTGGGATACCAGAGATTGCTCCCTTGCTTGTTGTCAAAATTGGGGCAGCTTTTCCATCCACCTGAGAGGGCAGATGTGACCTCATTTTGAAATTCAATAATGCAGCACTTCATTAGAAATAGCAGCCTAGATCTGTGTCAGCCGTGAGTCAGTTAGTAACACGCTTACCTCTTGAGTCACAAGGTTCCACTCCAGGATTTAAGAATAGAAATCAAGATTGACACTCCAATACCATATGAAAGCATTCTGTCAGAGGTGTTATGTTTCAGATGAGATGTTAAACCAATGCACTATCTGGCCACTTAGATGTATGTACAAGATCTCATGCCATTATTTCAATGAAGGGCAGAGGTGTTTTCCTTTGGTTTCCTGGCTAATATTTAGCCAATCAACATCACAAAAAAAAACAATGTGTGGTCATTACTCTCATGCCCAGATTTTCCAGACTAAATAATTTCAGTGCATTTGAGGAAAAAAAACAATGAAATACTGCCAGGTTTACTGTTTCAGCCTTCCACTTCAAACAACTCAAAGGCAAAGGAAGAATATCATGACTCTTATTGTGGCTGACCACCACAAACAGCCAATGCCAAAATACTCTGGCATCACTCTTGACTGTGCCTTGATTAACTGATAACATCTCAAAAACTCTGCAAAACAAAACCACGAAAGAACTGTGGATGCTGGAAATCAGAAACAAAACCAGAAATTGCTGGAAAATCTCGGCAGGTCTGGCAGCATCTGTGGGAAAAAAAATCAGTCTTAACATTTTGGGTCTGAAGTCTGAATTTCTGAAGAAGGGTCTCTGGACCCGAAATGTTAACTCTGATTTCTCTCCACAGATGCTGCCAGACCTGCTGAGATTTTCCAGTAATTTCTGTTTTTGTTTCCAAAACTCTGGAACCTAGGTCGAGACAAGATTGAATCTCTTAAGGAAACTGGTAGGTACCACCTGACGTAACAGAGCCAACACACTATGCACTGCTTTACTTGCCCTGATCTATCCAAAGCAGACTGCTGCTGCTCAACAGTGGCTGCACAAACACCTCCAGAACGTCTAGGACAGTGGGTCCACTATTGTTTTGAGTGACTGAATTCCTATGCTGATGCATATTGAACCCACTGATGTCCATAAGGAAATGTCATCCTTAAAGAATAGCATTGATTGACAGCAGTCAAAACTCACATGACACAAGGCCTTAGGGGAAAAAAGCTGCATAATCCACTTCATCCCATCTGGTTCATTAATGTTCTTTAGGAAGGTAAGTGTCATTGTATCTGGTCTGGTCAACACGTGCCTCCAGACCCACAGCACATGGTTGACTCTTAACCACCCTCTAGGCAATTAGGGATGGGCAATAAATGCTGGTCTAGCCAGCAATGCTCTCATCCCATGAATGAATAAAATAAATCCTCTAATTACCATAAGATACTCCACACCCTAATAATTGGCAACAGCCCCATTCTTGACAGTGTTGTTTGCAAACATACAGAATATAACCTGTTGTCTGACCCAAGCAATGAAGTCCCAGATTTCAACTTTCCACTGAAAATCTTGAGAAATTTTAAGTGCCTGAGGACAAGCCCTGAAAGCCATGGAGCCATTTGCTCCAAAAGTGGAGCATAAGGAACAACTCAAATTTGGGGCACTGACCCAAAACGTTAACTCTGTTTTTTCCTTCACAGATGATACCATACCTGTTAAGCCTTTCCAGCGGCTTTGTTTTTTTCCCTAATTCTTGGCATCCGCAGTTCTTTCAGTTTTTAACTTAAATTCAAACAGTGGCTATTCGAGTCAAACCATCAACTAATTACTATGGGATAAATTCCTGGAGGCAACACAACTGTACACACTGCACCAGCTCTAGTCATTAAATGGGTTGTTATGTTCAATATTGAGCTATCAATGCATCCTCAGCATTATTAATTTTAAAAATCACATTGATGTTTGCTTTGCTGAGTACAAATCAGCTGCTGCATTTTCTATACTGCAGCAATGACTGACCTCAAAACTGTCCTACAGTGATTTGAGATATCTGGTAGGTGTGAAAAGCGTTATATAAATGCAAGTCAAGTCTTTCTTTCTCTACACAAGTTCCCAAACAGACCTCCAGCCCACGCACCTTCTGAGTCAGAATGCTACGTACTGAGCCACAGCTGACACTTGCAGCTTTTTTCTTAAAAATAGAAAGTAGTTAACTAACAGGGCGATTATAGCATCTTGTGCCTCTACAGATGGTGCCCTGTGCTTCCCTCAGACAGACACACACCCAGATCCTTTCTTCTCAATGAATGACTCTTGACTGGAGAGTAGGATGTTGTGGTGAGCATTATTTGGCAGGAAGTCAGCCCGCCTCCGTGGCTAGGGCGCATGCGCCACCCGTTCAGGCCGACGGAGAGCTCACTATCTGGCAGGGAGACAAGGACGAGGCGGCCAAGAGATGGAAGGGCAGCCAGCCGCCATGGCTTCGGCGCTCGGCGGCGCGGGCTGTCCGAGCCCGGCGACTCCGCCGACCCTGGAGAAAATCACCTTGGAAAACTCCCCGGAGCCGGACTCCTACACGGTACCGGGGATTTTACACTTCATCCAGCACGAGTGGTCACGGTTTGAGATGGAAAAGGCGCGATGGGAAGCGGAAAAAGCCGAACTGCAAGTAAGTGAAGCTGTCGGGGAAGGTAGCGGGGGGGGGATGTCGGTTGGGAAAAAAAGCGAAATTTCGAATTCCGTTTTCCTAGTTCCAGCTGGTTCTTTACAGTGAAGGCGGCCGATATCTGAGGAAACACGAGTGCGCAAAAGTGCTTCGTGAGAGAAAAATAGGCTTTTCTTTTAAAAAATTACCTTCTATTGTTGCGGAGAGTCGGTGGTGCGCCGCCATCTTGGATTTAAAGATGGCGGGTTGTGGTTATGTCATGAACAGAAAAAAATCCTACACTCAAATGCAATTACTAACACTTTTTAAATAATCATTTGCAATGTGAACCATTCTTACATCGTACCTGCATCAAGACAGACATTGTTTTAAACGTTTGATAGTCAAAGATAATGTATCTGGCTGTTTGGATTTTGCTGTCCAAATGTCAAAGATTCCTCTTACAAATGCTTTCTCCCAAGGATTTGTCTGTCTTTCGTCCTGTTCAACAGGACGTTCAATGATTTAAGACTTGTTAAGCGCAGTGCTTGTTTTGTCACTCCTCGTAGATGTCAGGTTTGCCTTGGAATCAGCAAACTGGATAATTTGAGTTGTAATGTTTTTATGAGGACTTGGTTTTTGCATTGATCTGTATAAGTTGGAGCACTGCCAGAATCCCTGAAACTAAAATTCAGTAAACTCACTCAGTGGGAAAGGTAGATCAAATTCCAATGCTTTCATTGCACGAAACAAAGGAAATTGATTTTTTTAAGAACAGCTGACTTTGCATTTTGTATTTCTAAATTATTTCAGCTTCAAACTAATTTAATTTTTTATTGTTTCTCCAAGGGTAATGCACCTTATCTGTCACCTGGTTTGAGAACAGTAGTGTGGTCTTTAATGTGCAAATAAAAGGTTAGACCAGAATGTGACCAAATGTAAGATCAGTGTTTGTATGAGTTCAGTTATCTTTTTTTAAATGGATTTCTTTCACAAATCTGACTTTGTATACGTACTTAATGTTTTCCTTTGTCTGCTCCCTGCTGCATTATAACTGTTGAAATATGATCTGCGGTCTGTCTGTAATCATTCTCTACTCTCCACCGTGATGACTGTTCATATAAACCCAGAGCCATTTCTAAACTAGGGCACAGAATCCTAAATTTGGAGCAATGAATCACAATTTTTTTTTAATGTTTAGACTTAGCTTAGTTATAAATCAAATTTATACAGAATGGTAGGAATTTATTTTAGATCAGTTCAATTAATAACTTAAAGAATGTTTATGACGCTATTGAATGGAAGTTAATTAGGGTCAGTGTGGAAAAATTAGCTGACCTGATGCAACAATATGTGTGTGAGTGCGTTTCTCCTGAAAGGCAAGCATTATAAAGGTTTTACTTATTAAATGGCCATGAGTGTTTACTTCAGAAATAAGAACTGATTAGGCTTTTGGATTATTGTTTTTTTTTTGCAAAATATTGGAGTAGAAAAGAGGGAATGATAGATTTGACAGTATGACTCTGATCTTTATCCATGTTTCTATGTAACTATTGAGCTGAAAGCATATGGTATTGTGGCAGAATAGCTTTTTTATGATTCTTTTCCCTCTTTGATTTCCCCTCATCCCTTTTCATATTAAGGTCTTCAATATGCTGCATGTGAAGATCGTTATATATGGTTGTCCAGACTCTCCAACCAACTTAAAATAAAGATCCAAGCTCTCTTGAGAGAAGATCAGTGGGAAAAGAAGCCTGTTTTCTAAACCCCTAAGCACAGGAGTATTTCCCTGATGTGTTTGTTTTTATTGTTAGCACAATGACATGGTTCAAGAGCTGCATTTATTGCCAATGCCTAGTTTCCTTCATGATCGTTCCTGAATTGTAGGACTCGTGCAGTAAATGTGTTCTTGCAACACATTTTTTGTACTTCACTTTCTGTACTTCAACCCCGTGATAATGCAGGATTGATTATTATTGGTATGTAATGATATTTTATCTATCAGCCATCCTTGTCCTTGTAAGTGTTGGAAATTCCCGGTGATGATGAGGTGCTAATCAAATAAGTACTCTGTCCTCTACAAAAGAGAATTCCTTAGGATTGAAAATCCTGTAAGAGGGAAAATTTCTCCTCATCTCTGTCTTAATTAGGAGACCCCCCCCTCCCCCCAATTCTTAAACTGTCTAAGCTTCCTTCTAAGCTTTCCGAGAAGGGAATTGTCCTTTCAGCGTCCATTCTGTCAAGTCCCCTCAGGATGTTGTACTTTTTAATGAGATCTTCGTTCGCTGTTCTAAGCTCCAGTGGATACAGGCCGAACCTTTCCTTATAATATAACACCCTGTTCTCCTGAGATAACAAGGTGTAGGGCTGGATGAACATAGCAGGCCGAGCAGCATCAGAGGAGCTAGAAAGCTGACATTTCGTGTCTGGATCCTTCAGAAATGAGGGTCCAGACTCGAAACGTCAGCTTTCCTGCTGTTCTGATGCTGCTTGGCCTGCTGTGTTCATCCAGCTCTACACCTTGTTATCTCAGATTGTCCAGCATCGGCAGTTCCTACTAATCCTGTTCTCGTAAATTAGTTGAGTAAACCTTTTCTGAACAGCCTCTAATGCCTTTCTTAAAGGCATTAAAACTGTGTCGCACTCTGATGTGATCTTACCAAAGCGCTGTGCAACTGTAGCAAAATGTCCCACTTTTATAATCCATTACCTTTATGATAAACAACAATGCCCCATTTACCTTTCCAGTCAGCTACTGTGCCTGCATGCTGATATTGTGATTCATGTGCCAGCACACCCAAATCCCTCTGTACCTCTGAATTCTGTAATCTTTCTCAATTTTAAATAATTGCAGCCTGTTTCTTCTTCCTGCAATTTGTCAAAAATATTCGGCCTCTCTGCTGCTGAAATAGCTACTTATTTCTGTGGCTGGTTTAATTACTTATCACTGGTGGCTCTCCCAATATCTATATGAGAGGGCCTGGTGACAGTAATGCCTTTGATATTTGAGTAATATACTACATCACTTCATTAATGTAAAGACAGGTAGAAAAACCACAAATTTGACTCTAAAGAGAGCTTATTGTGGTAGTTTGAGTATTTGACACCTTGGCTTCCATTTATGAGCTCAGCAATTCAGATTCTGGGGTTGTGAATCTGAAGCCATGAGCTTATCACAGTTTCTCTGTGGCCGTTAACTTGGACACTGATCAGGGATCTTCTCATTTATGTAGCTTATTTAAATGCTGTGGCAGCCAACGGAATCATCCATGCAGCTTTAGGTTATTGTTTCTTTTAATATTGAATCTGTCAACGGAGCAACAGTTTCTTTCATTACAACTGTGCTGTCAGATGAGAATGGCAAGGTAGCCTTTGCCTCTTCTCTGTTAAAGCCATTGGTGTCTAACAAAGCACAAGTATGGTTTGAATCTGGCCACGTAATAGTCAATGTGGTTCAACGTTAAGTAGAGTGGAGATGAGGAATATAGGCTCAAAATGGCCTCTACAGGTGCCTAGTCTTTGCAAGCAGGTAGACGATAACTGACTCAAGACAGGAGAAAGCTACTAAAGACACATCTTCCTTTATCAAATGTGCCCCTCAGTCTCATGAAGTTAATTAAATTGCGGATCATCAGCTGATTCATGGAGTTAATAAAATGAGTAATCAAAGATTTAAATTTTAGTTAATTATGCCCTTGGTAAAACCAAGTAGTAAACAGGCTGCAAACTCAGTGAGACAGAGAAATGCGATCTAAGTAGTGAACTTTCTGTTGTGGAGAGTTTTTAATTGACTTATATAGAATACTTAATTTCTGCTTGCTGAAAAAGATGGGTGAGTTGCCTTAGTATTCAGGCACGCACATCAGAAAGCTGTCAGGTTCAGGCCTTGGCTTGCACAGTTGGCTGATCTTGGCCAGTGGAACTGCGATTAGATTTAGTTTTTAGGTCGCAGGAGAATGTTGTTGAGATTTCCTGTTCCTGATTACTATTCCATTTCCTCCTAGTACTTGTCTGAGTATGACTAGTGAAGCATGTTTTGGCACAAATATAGACCACCTCATCTTTGCATACCTTGTCAGCATCTTGTCTAGGCTTGTACATGAAGAATGGTAGATGTGTGATGAGGCCTTCTTTAAAACAGAGCGAAAGATTGATGGGAAAGATAGAACAGGCGAATCAAATGGGTATTGTGATGTATACATATATTACATGAGTTTGCCATTTTACCTTGTGGCTGAATGCTTGATGAAATGTAATCCATACACTAAGTCTGTTTTTCTTTCCCAATCTTCCCAGTGTGATCCTTACCTTTCACCTAAAGGGGTCCCTCTAGCATCAGTGGATTTAAAGGTACCATCAGCTTGCACTGTCTTGCCCAAGTAGCTATTACCCATGAGGAATATGGGCCCAGTCTTGTCTGTGGCTTAAAATGTACATTTTCCACTAGAAGGCAATGGATATGAATTAGCAAAGGAATCTCTTGATCTCTTCACCTTCCTAATGCCTGCTGAAAGTACAGCTTGTTGGAGCATATGGCTGACTCAGTCTCGTTACTGATCAGATCAGTGGCCATTGGCTTATCCAGTCACAGAAATAAGAACAATGTGCCTGCATACAGTGGTTGAGCAAAACCAACTCTGCAATCAAGTAGTCATCGAAAAGCAGAATGCTGCTGATAGTGGGGATTGGGAATGAAAATAGAAAGTTCTGGAGGAACTCAGCAGGTCTGGTAGCAGCTGTTAAACATGAACATTTCAAGTGCAATATGTCACTTCCTTGGAACTGACAAGTGAGCTGGAAAAGCGATAGCTTTTTGTACTGTAATGAAAGATAAAGAAGGGCAGGTGAAGAGAAGGGAAAGAAAAATCAATATTAGAGGGTGGAGGATATTGAAGGTGACAGGTATCAAAACAAAATGATTGTAGAGAAACAGAATATGTTGAGAATAGCAGTTAATTACAGAATATATATTAGCTTTGCTGAAAGCAAATACAGAAAAAACCAGACAGTTGGTGAGGGGTTCACGATGGAAGTCAATGTTCGTGGTCTGAATGTGTACAGTATGCTGTAAAGTGCCCAAAAGTATTTCCTCATTTGTTGTCTTTCTTCATTGCTCACCAAAGTACTTGTGTGAGGTGTAAACGACTGATTAGAATAAGTGTTCCCCAGTTCAGTAAGGAAGTCTCAAAACAATTGTCTGCTGTAAATGCCTGCTTCGCTGCTTAACACAATCTGATCTTCATGATCAGCGGCATCTGGTGGAAATACTGAACATTTGTGTACTTCTGATTTTGAAATTATAGAATATTGCTGAGGAAACTATATTCTTGCAAATGCATAACTACTTGTTATTGACTTTTAAAATGACTTTTTATGCACAAGTTTTATTCTAGTCAAATTCAGGGCTACTTATAACAGGTAAAAAGCACTAGAAAACTTCTTGGTAACCCTCTAACTGCTTATTGAGGTCTTCGTTGCTAGAAAAGAGAGCAGTTTGAAAAGCGTTTCCAACACTAACCACCTTATGTCCTGGTTCATATTGTCACAAGAGGATACTTTGTACTGTGGACCAATGTTTACCGGGAACTGGTTTAAAACTCCTTTACAGTGAACTTAAACAGCTGCTTCATCCCATCAATCTGCCATGGGGTCTAAAGGGCAAAATCCAGCATCTGATGCATCGAAGCATTCCTGTCAAAATAAAAATATCATTTAAATTTTTACATTGGAATTTGCATTTCATTTATACAATTGTCAGATTTCTCACCTGAAGCCAAATACCACAAAATGATTTACAAAGGAGGCAAGGTGGGAAGGAGAAGGAAAGAAATAAAATTAGAGTAGGAAATAGGGGGTAAGTGACCTGGTGGGAGGAGAAGGATGTGTGGAGGTTTTTGAGTGCAGCTGAGGAGACAGCTCGGCTGACGGAGTTGCCCAAAACAGGAAGAAGTACCTTACAGCTGATGCTAGTGCTGGAGTGAAGGCAGATAATTTATCCAAGCAGCTACCCAAGGAAGATAGTTTTCTTCTTTTGAAAAGAACATCAGTTTGTATATATTCTCCCCGCACCACCCTCCCAATCTTCAAACCTCCTTGTTCCTTGGCTGGAGGAGCAGCCGTGTAAGGCTTTTGGCAATATTAAGCTGTCTGTATATAAAGCTTGAGCTGCATCACATGAAATAATATCCATTTGAAATTAACAGCTTTGCTGGTTATTTATACATTTGACTCCCACAGTTTGTAATTGTTCTTGTTCAAAGGTCTGGGTTAGTTTGAGCTAATGGTTCCAGACATTGTGGATTATAGCCAAGTATAATGAATGCCAGTGGTCAGTTTTGCAAATCAGAAGGGCCCTGGCATATGCTAGAGTCTTACACCTTTTACATGACAGATGGTTGTCAATAGCGCTATTGTATTACAGCTACAATTTGTGGTGAGGGTACTATTTTGTCTGTGTGCTTCTTTTATGCCAGCAATGTGCCAAGGCAAAAGTAGGTTTAAAAAAAAATTTTAAAGAAGCTTTCCTATTGGCTAACTTGATATGGGCAACATGCGAATAAGCCAGATAAGTCTGAGTGTTCAAACACATTGTAAGGCTTTAATTGACTTCAGTCTTGGTGTTGTGGAAAATCAAATTGCCTATGCCATAAACTGTTAAAAGAAGTAAAGAATTTGTATTTTTATGTAACATCTCTCACAACATCAGGACACCGTAGAGCACATCAGACAATGAATTGCAACTAATTCGTACACTATGGTACTTGGATCTTTGACATAGTTGTAAAGGCTGTATTTTACTCTGACCAGACCCCTGTTCTCTCAGTTCTCATTGCGGGATTGCAAGGATGTCTCCAGCCTTGAAATGTTGTCAGTTGGAAAATGTTTGGAAAACCATGTCATAGGATCTTTCATGGTGGCCACCTGGAATGCTGGCCTAAAATGTATTCTTCCATCTTTATATTGGGCCTGGAACATTTGTGGGTGAGAGTGCAACCATTGAAGAAAAGCCTGGGTTCTCACATTTTAAAAAAAAAGGTACCAAAGTGCTAGAAACCTGCCAATTTATTAAAACATGTTCTTGAAAGAGTTAATAGGAACTGCAGATGCTGGACAATCCGAGATAACAAGGTGTGGAGCTGGATGAACGCAGCAGGCCGAGCAAGAAAGCTGAAACGTCAGCTTCTGATGCTGCTTGGCCTGCTGTGTTCATCCAGCTCCACACCTTGCTTTCTTGAAAGAGTTCATGGTTTGAGCCAAGGAGAGGGAAAGTTAGTGGGGGGAAGAATAAAATGACCAAACTGAACAATAGTTAGGGTTTGTAGAAAGTAACTGATAGATATCTCGCCAATCAAATGGCGTCATTTTCACAAACCCCATGGTATTTTAAATATGTAAAGAGTATATGTTATTTGATTTATTTTTAACCATTGTCTCACCCTGTTATCTCTGATTTGTTTAATATGTTGATAATGCATTTTAGGAAGAATTAATCTTGAGCCAATATGCCTTAATACTGTCTAAACCTACCCTCTGCAATACTCTAGCACTTTACTATTGTTATTAAACTGAAAATGCCTCTTCTGTGTAGCAGCCACATTCAGGAGGACAAGATTTTTGCAGTTAATTATATTGTTGGTACTTGTCACACGTTCAAGTGGAAATAATTTTGCATGTCCATCATTGGCATTTCACTTAAATTCTAATGACAGCTTTGGAAATTGATCTGTTGCTAGTCTGAGGAGCGGTCAGTGACTGACAGGAGGAGCTGCTCAAGCTTTTTATCCGAGCGTTTAAATAACAAGAAGCATCCATTAATAGAAATGCCAGTAATTTAAACTGCAGTAAAATGTGACATCATTAAAGAAAATTCTGGTATGCATGAAGGGATAATGCACCCTTTTAAAAATTGCTTTTAAATTACTGCTGGATTGTTATGTAACTATAATTTTAAACAATTCTGTTGATATTTGACTCTCATTATGTAGTTATTTTTGTATCTGGCTGTTGTTAAACCCTTACTTAAGTACCTAAATGTATTATCTGTATAGTAATGAGAGTGTGCTACATGTTTGATGATCTATTCTTCAGGTGAGCTGCTGAACCTGCCTTCTTTGGTGATAATTCAAATATAAAAGAACCGAGGACATTCTTCCAATGCCTGTTCAATGTCTTGTCAGACATGCCACTAAAGAGTACATATGATTGAATTGTTAATCTTCTAGCTGTTTGTGATAAGAAACGAATGAAGCATTAGTGCCATATTTACCAAATAGCTACAAAAAAATCTTAATCTGAAACAACTTGGATTGCGAATTGCTCTGATGTATTAAGATTTTTTAAACATAACATTTACATAAACATCCTGCAAAAACCTCATCCTCTGGTTGTGAGAATCCTGCTTTTTGCATTGCAGGAAACATTTCCTGGCACTACAGCAAGGACATTATTTGAGGATTGTGATCCTTGGTGCCAGAACTTTCCCAGTTGCCAGAAGAGCCTAGCACTACTGCTTCCTGAATTAAGGCATTGGGAAGAACCTCTCTGCTATTTTTCAAAGCATTGCAATATGTCTACCTGCTTCACAACAAAAGTTAATTGCAGCACTATCTCCCACAATTTTACTGATTTGAAATCTGCATTTATATTTTAAAGGCACGTGTAGCCTTTTTACAAGGAGAGAGGAAAGGCCAGGAGAATCTTAAGAAGGACCTGGTCCGGAGAATTAAGATGCTGGAATATGCTTTAAAGCAGGAAAGGTAAGCTTTGTAAACTGAAGTATGGATCATCCATGAATAGGAACTCCAGAACAGCACGAGTAGGCCGTTCAGTCCCCTGATCCTGCTCAGCTATTCTTGTTCACACCAGTCATTGAGCCACCAGTAATAGAAATAGTAGGGCTGCACTTTTGGGATGGTCTACACCTCATAATTTCTGGGGCTCTTGTGAACTGTATAATGTGGGAAGTAAAGAGAGTTTTTAACAAATTAGTGGTGGACAGTTATAGAGCGTATCAAGTATTTGAGAAAAGTTGAAAGAGGGAATTAGTAATATAGGAATTGTTTATCAGAGAATGACAGGACGGTACAGGGAGAAAAATATCCTAGTAGTACAACAGCAGTCAAGACTTGGTGTTCCAAAGGTGACAAAAAAACTAAAAGCTAACAATTTAAGCAAATTCATAGCACAAATTGAAGTAAGCACATTCTAACAACTGTTAAGGAAACATGGCTTCAGCATGTCCAGAATTGGGCCTGGTATCTGAGGAGTGTGTGACATTCAAGAAAAATAGAAAGCTAGGTAAGGGTGGAGTGTGACAATGGTTCAGGAGATCAGAACGTAGAATCAGTTTGATTTGAGGTGAGGAATAGTAGGGGAAATAAGTCGTGAGTTGGATTGGTCTACAAGCCCATTAACAGTGACCGTGTTGTGGAACAACGTGCAAAAAGAAATATTGAATGATTGTGATCCAGGGGTGACAATGATCATAGGTAACTTTGATTTACATAAAAACTGGAAAAATCAGATCAATAGTACCCTGAATGAGGAATTCATAGGATGGTTCTGAGAGTTTAAAGCAGTACGTGTGAAAACAATCAGAGAGCAGGTTTATGTTCAACTTGATATTGTATAATGTGACTGGATTAGTGATCTGGAGTAAAGTCACCCCAAGGTAGCGGAATCCAAGACATGATAGAAATTCATATTCAGTTTGAAAGGGAGATGACTAGGTCTAAGACTAGTATTTTAAGCCTAAATAAGAGCAACTATCGGGGCATGAAAGCTGATCTAGCTGAAATTAACTGGCATCCTTGGCTAGCAGATAGACTAATAGAGGCATGGTGGCAGCCATTTAAGAGGATACTTCAGAATAAGTACATTCCTATTATGAAGAAGTTCATCTAAAGAAGGAAATACCACGTGGTTAACTAAAGAATTTGGAAAAGTGTCAGACGTACAATCTTGTCAGATGATCAGTCAGAAAATGAAGAATGGTTGAGAATGACTAAAAGATTAATCTGGAGGAAGAAATTACATTGAGGGGAAGCTAACTGGGTATGTAAAAACTCCAGATAGCAAAAGTTTCTACATGCTTCTAAAAGGGAAAGAGGAATAATTGTGTGCTGATTCATAGAGGTTGAGAATAGGGAGTTAATAGAATGATAAGAAACTTGCAGATGAAGTGAACAAATGTTTTCTTTCTGTATTCGTGGTAAAGAATTTTAAAATTCCTTAATAGCTGTATCAATCACAAGGTGGAAGGGAGAGACCAACTTAGCAAAACTAGAATCACAAGACAAGTCGTTCTTACCAAACTGATGGGCTAACAAGTCATGGGATTCAGATTGACATCATTCTCAGGTGTAAAGAGGTTGCTCGTGAACTGGTAGGTGGGTTGGTGTTAATTTTCCAGAATTCTTTACGTTCAGGAAATGTTTTTTGGATTAGAATGTAACAATTAAAATGTCCCTATTCAAGAAAGGATGGAGGCAAGAAACTAGTAAACCAGTTAACTTGACATCTGCGGTGGGAGAGGTGTTTGAATTAACCATTAAAGAGATTGCAGCTACGCACGTAGAAAAACTGAATGTAATTGGGAAGAGTCAAAATGGTTTTATCAAAGGATAATCATATTTAACCATTTTATTAGAGTTCTTTGAAGGAGAATCACAGATTAAATGGAGTGTTTAGACATAATGTACTTGGAGTTCCAGAAAGTGTGGAATGAGGTGCTACAGCTCAGCACCACAGACACTGGTTCAATTCCGGTCTTGGGTGACTATGTGGAGTTTGCATGTCTGCATAGGTTTCCACTGGGTGTTCTGGTTTCCTCCCACAGTCCCAAGATGTGCAGGTTAGGTGGATTGGCTGTGCTAAATTGCCCCATTGAGTCCAGGGATGCAGGCTACGTAGACTAGTCATGGTAAATGTGAAGTTATGGGGCTAGAGTGGGACAGTGGGTCTGGGTGGGATGCTCTTTGGAGGGTTGGTGCAGTCTGGGGACCAGTTGGTCTCTTTCTGCACTGTAGTCATTCTACGATCAAGGGAAGTTGCTGAAAGTAATAAAAATTGTGGTGTAGGGGTGGTATCATATTAGTATGGGTAGAAGGTTGGCTGGCAGAAATGCATCTTTGTTTGCTCAGTAGGATCTGACAAGTAGGGTCCTGCAGTTGGGGTTTTCAACTTTGTAAATGTTTACATCAATAACTTAGATGAGGAGAGAGTGGTCCACTTTGGCAGGGTATTACTTAAATGGAGAAAAACTGCAAAATTCTGAGGTGCAAAGGGATTCAAGTGTTCTGAAAAATGAATCATAGCAAGTCAGTATGCAAGTACGGCAGGTAATCAAGAGCATGCATGTTTGCGATCCTTTAACACTAAAGTAAGTATTTCATGTGGTAAAACCGGGTATCCATGAGACTGCTTGTATCTTAAGTATGATATGCAGCTTTGGGCTCCTTTTATTTCAGGAAAATTTCGATGCATTGAAGGCAGTTCAGAAGAGATTTGCTAGGTAGCTGCCTTGAATGAGCAGGTTGTCTTATGAGGATTGTTTGGACAGGCTGGGCTTGATTTCACTGGTATTTAGAAGAGTGAGGGGTGACTTGATTGAAACTTGGTTAATAAGATCCTGAATGGTTTTGACAAGATGGATGTGGACAGGATGTTTCCTCTTGTTGATCACTCCAGAACTAGAATTAATACTATTTTAAAATTAGGGGCCGGGTTCACCCTTTCATGGGACACTGCTGAGGAGATTTCTTTTTATCACGCTGAGGATAGTGCGACTTTTGAACACTCTGCCTCAGGAAGAAATAGAGGTGAGGTCACTGAATAATTTTGAAATAGAGGTGTATAGATTCTTGTTACGCAGGGGAATCAAGGGTTATTAGAGGTAATTGGGAATGTGGAATTTGAAAGGGTTGTTGTGGGTGACTTCAACTTTCCCAGTATAGATTGGAACCTCCTTAGTGCAGATGGTTTGGATGGAGCCGTTTTTGTCAGGTGTGTTCAGGGGGGTTTCCTTACTCAGTATGTGGACAGGCCGACGAGGGGGGAGGCCACTTTGGATTTGGTGCTCGGCAATGAGCCAGGACAGGTGTCAGATCTCGTGGTGGGAGAACACTTTGGCGACAGTGACCACAACAGCCTCACATTTACCATAGCCATGGAAAGGGAAAGGAGCAATTACCAGGAGAAGATATTTAACTGGGGTAAAGGAAACTGTGACGCTATCAGACAGGAGTTGGGAAGTACAGATTGGGAGCAATTGTTCCACAGAAAGGACACAGCAGACATGTGGAGGCTGTTTAAGGAGCAGTTGTTGCGAGTGATGTATAAATTTGTTCCTCTGAGACAGATAAGAAGGGGTAAGATTAAGGAGCTTTGGATGACGGGTACAGAGGTGCTTCTTGTCAAAAAGAAAAAGGCAGCGTACGTAAGGTGGAGGAAGCAAGGGTCTAGCACAGCTTTAGAGGATTACAGGCTTGCTCGGAAGGAGCTCAAAAGTGGACTGAGGAGGGCCAGGAGGGGACACGATAAAGGCTTGGCAGGAAGGATTAGGGAGAACCCGAAGGCATTTTACTCATACGTGAGGAATAAGAGAATGATCAGGGAGAAGGTAGGGCCGATCAGGGATAGCGGAGGGAACTTGTGCACGGAGTCTGAGCAGACAGGGGAAGCCCTAAATGAGTTTTTTGCTTTGGTTTTCATTAAGGAAAGGGACCTTGTTGTGAATGAGAACTTTGAGGAGCAGGAAAACAGGCTTGAACAGATCAAGAGTGAGGAAGTTGATGTGCTAGAAATTTTGGCAGACATTAAGATTGACAAGTCCCCAGGGCCAGACCAGATTTTTCCTAGGTTGCTCCTGGAAGCGAGAAAGGAGGTTGCTAAGCCGCTGGCGAAGATCTTTGCCTCCTCACTCTCCACGGGAGTCGTACTGGAAGATTGGAGGGAGGCAAATGTTGTTCCTCTTTTCAAGAAAGGGAATAGGGAAATCCCTGGAAATTGCAGACCAGTCAGTCTTACGTCTGTGGTCAGCAGGGTTTTGGAAAGAATTCTGAAGGATAGGATTTATGACTATTATTTGGAAAAGCATAGCGTGATTAAAGGGAGTCAGCATGGCTTTGTGAGGGGCAGGTCATGCCTTACAAATCTTATTGAGTTCTTTGAGGAAGTCATGAGACAGTTTGACGAGGGTCGAGCAGTGGATGTGGTGTACATGGATTTCAGCAAGGCATTTGATAAGGTTCCCCGTGGCAGGCTCATTCATAAAGTCAGGAGGTATGGGATACAGGGTGATTTGGCTGTCTGGATTCAGAATTGGTTGGCTGACAGGAGGCAGAGAGTGGTTGTAGATGGTAAGTATTCTGCCTGGAGGTCAGTGCTGAGTGGTGTCCCACAGTGCTCTGTTCTTGGGCCTCTGCTCTTTGTAGTTTTTATAAATGACTTGGATGAGGAGGTTAAGGGGTGGGTTAGTATGTTTGCTGATGACACAAAGGTTGGAGGTGCCATTGATAGTATCGAGGGCTATTGCAGGCTTCAGCGAGACATTGACAGTATGCAGAGCTGGGCTGAGAAATGGCAGATGGAGTTCAACCTGGATAAATGCAAAGTGATGCATTTTGGAAGGTCGAACTTAAATGCTGAATATAGGATTAAAGGCAGTATTCTCGGCAGTGTGGAGGAACAGCGGGATCTTGGTGTTCAAGTGCATAGCTCCCTCAAAGTTGCCACCCGGGTGGATAAGCTTGTTAAGAAAGCATATGGTGTTTTGGCTTTCATTAACAGGGGGATCAAGTTTAAGAGCCGCGAGGTTATGCTGCAGCTCTACAAAACCCTGGTGAGACCACATTTGCAATATTGTGTCCAGTTCTGGTCACCCTATTATAGGAAAGATGTGGAGGCTTTGGAGAGGGCGCAAAGGAGGTTTACCAGGATGCTGCCTGGACTGGAGGGCTTTTCTTACGAGGAGAGGTTGACTGAGCTCGGATTTTTCTCTCTGGAGAGAAGGAGGAAGAGAGGTGACCTGATCGAGGTGTACAAGGTAATGAGAGGCATGGATAGAGTCAATAGCCAGAGACTTTTCCCCAGGGCAGGATTGACTGCCACAAGCGGTCATAGTTTTAAGGTGTTTGGGAGAAGGTAGAGAGGAGACGTCAGAGGGAAGTTCTTCACCCAGAGAGTTGTGAGCGCATGGAATAGTTTACCAGTGGTAGTCGTGGAAGCGGAGTCATTAGTGACATTTAAGCGACTGCTGGACATGCACATGGACAGCAGTGAATTGAGGGGAATGTAGGTTAGGTATTTTACTTTTGGATTAGGATTATTTGGCACAAGATCGTGGGCCGAAGGGCCTGTACTGTGCTGTACTTTTCTATGTTCTAGAAATATAGACAAGTCAGCCGTGATCTATTTGATTGCTGGAGCAGGCTCCAGAGGCTGAAATGGCCTACATTTGCTTCTGTTTTGTTTTGTATGTTTGTATTCTAGATCACTCTTGATCATCTAGCTCAGTGCCATACATCTGTGCTGACTCCATAATCCCTTGATGTCAGCAGTAGCTAGAAATTTATCGATCTCTCTTGAATATACCTAATGACTTGAGTTTTCAGAACCCTCTGAGGTAGACGGTTCCTAAAATTCATCACCATTTGAGTGAAGAATTTCCCCCTCATCTTGGCTGGAATGGCTTACCTATCGTTCTGAGACTGTGTACTCTGGTTCTAGACCCTGCAGACCGGGAAATGTCCTTTCCGCATGTCTAACATTTTGAGAATTTTAAAGTTTGTATGAGATCACTGCTCATTCTACTAATTTTCACAGAAGGCAGGCTGATCTCTTCAATCTCTCCCCACCATCCCAGGAATTGCTGAATTGAACTTCCACTGCTGTCCATCTATGGTGAATATTTCCTTCCTTGGGCGAGGGCACCAAGACAGCGCACAGTGGTCCAGGTGCAGTCTCACCAATGTTGTATAGAATTGAAACAAGACTTCTTTGCCACTGTACTGAAATCCTCTTGCAGCAAAGGCTAGCCTTCAAAGTTTCTTGCTACACTTACATGCCATCTTTCAATGATGAATGAGTGATACCTGGCTTTCTTTGATTATCACTGCTTCCAATCTGACACTATTGAAGAAATATTCCACATCTTCATTCCTTCTAACCTAAAATTTATTCACATTGTATTACAGAAGTTGTGCTCTTACCTACTCACGCAGCCTGTCAAAATCTCCTTGAAGCTACTTTATGACCCGTCTCAGTTTTTATTCCCATCAACTTTGCATTAGTAATCTCTGCAAACTTGGCTCTGGTACAAGTGACCCCTACATGTAAATCATTGATATGGATTCCAAACAGTTGGGGCTTAAGCACAGATCCTTGTGATACCCACTAGTCTGTGCCAATCCACATGAGAATGAGCCAGTTATTCCTATTCTTTGCAAACTGCCTATTAATGAATATTTAATCCATGCTATCACTTCCAGTATTATATACTTTAATTTTTGACTCTCAAACCTTTCATCATATTTTTCCAATCCATCATAGCCGATATCGTCCTCGTGCTTCAAAGTTGCTCTTTGTTATCATTCCAGCTGCCGTTACTACTGGGCAAGTCACATCCCAGAACAAAACTTAGTTTGTTAGGTAATTTTCCTATTCTTTAATATGGCGATCATTCACTGAAACATAAACACACAAGTCAGTGGGTTTTCTTTTAACAACAAGCCAGAAGTATATTACACAAAAGGAAAAACAATAACTTAAAACAAAGCTATCTCAATACTGAACACCATTCGAAAGATCTTAGGACGCATAGCAAGGTTTTCATCAGTTCCCCAACTCTATCATTTCAAATGTCAAATGCAGAGACATTACCCCTCTATCTCAAATCTTTTAAGTTTGGCTCAACTTTCTTTTTCCAGTTCTTTCCTGTGAACTGTGAAACTGCCTTATGCATACTGTCAGAACTGAAAGCTCGTACTAGTTGGGTCTTTTAATAATAGGCAGGTTTCTAACCAATCCTGGTCTGGAAGTTACTCAAAACTACTGAACTCCTCTGAACTACTGAAAAACTTCCAGCCTCTGCTCTTCCTAAGTCAAAATTGATCTTGATTATTCTAAACCAGAAACAAGGTAGTAGCCCTCAATGTTTACACTCTCAATTATAAATATAGCATAATATTAACAATCTTCCATTCACACGCTAAGGGTTCCCCGTTATCTGACACTGGATTAGGTCACAGTTCCAGAAAAACCGACTGACCTAACTTACAATAAAAGTGAACAACCCGCATGTGCCATGTGTTTGAAATCCAAACTATATACAGACAATACTACTTTTTTAGGTTTAAGACCCTACTTTTAGATTGAATTACATCTTTTTCAAACATAATGGAAAATTCTGTCATATTGTGATCATTATACCTGAAGATTATTTTACAACAAGTTTATTAATTACCCTTTGAACTACCTCAGTTGAGAAATCATATTTTTTTGTTGCATTCAAACTTGAAACAAAAGCTAACTTAGCTAATTTTAGATTAGATTACCTACGGTGTGGAAACAGGCCCTTTTGGCGCAACAAGTCCACACTGCCCCTTGAAGCATCCCACCCAGACCCATCCCCCTATAACCCACACACACACCCCTGAACACTATGGGCAATTTAGCATGGCCAATCCACCTAATGGTTCATTACAAAATATAAGCTCAGTTCTGCTCAGTAAGATAGGATGTTCACATGCTTGTGCAAAATTGAGGGAAGTGGAGAAGAAAGAAACTTGCTTTGAATAAATGTAGGAAAACTTCACATGAATAGTGGTCTGTTGATGTTTCAACCATGTCACAGTGTATTTTTTAAATGTCAACCAGAGTTCCTGCTTCTGACCAATTGGATGTTGCTTTACTTTGGGAAAGTATGCAACGGTATTGACTGGCCATGATGTTGGCCTCTGTTGTGCTGCTACACATTGTAATAAGTCTGCCACCATTCGTGGAAAGAATGAGAGAGGTACTTGGAGGCAGCTGAAAATCACACTTTATCCCAATAAAGCCAGCTTGCTCAAGATGTGTTGAAAACAACTTACTCAAATAAGAAAGGAAGTTTTTATTAAAAATGCCATTTAAAATTTAGCGCGGCCTTAATTGTTGGGGAGCATTGAGAATCAGAGAAGTAAATCCCCAGGTTATGTCCAAATTCATGTCCAAAATTCAATTATCCTTTTTTGAATTTCCTTTTTCCCAAGTCGGGTGCTTTACTCATGTAACTATCATGTCTTAATATTACATTAGAACGTCTTCATTTTGCTTCTTTTCTAGGACAAAATATCACAAGCTGAAGTATGGAACGGAACCAGTTCAAGGTGACTCAAAGACAGATACAGCTGATTCTGGTACATTTGAGAAATTATGCACATTTTTGCATGAAAGTGTTTTGTACCTTCAGTTAAAAACACATTTTTGGAGGTGTACAGTGTTGATGATAGGTTAAGCTACCTGCAGTTTTGATCGCTGTCTTTGTCATGTCGGCAGTTTCTCTTTAAGTGCTGCTACTCTGATTGCACCAATCTATCCCACTAGAATTTCCTGCATAACTCAATCCCAACAATGACCATTTATATAGCACTCTAATATGTGGTATTGTCATTGTTACTTGGCCTCCTCTAAGATGTGTGCATCTACTGACCATTTTAAAATCCACTATGTTCAGTTAGAGTTCAGGATGGCTTCTCAAGTGAATAGGGACCATTTTACGGAAACCAACTGCTTTTCTTCATTTAAGACATTTTCTATAAAATTGGACTAACAGTGATAAACGTGGAAATTTGTGGGATTACAAACTACTGAAATTAAAGAAGATCATTTGCTCAAATTAGTTTCACCGTTCCGAAAAACCCTTTTTATTATTTCATGGGATGTGGCTGTTGTTGACAGGTCCAGCACATGCTGCCCATCAGTAATTGCCCTTGAATTCGGTGGCATGTAAGGCCATTTCAGAAGGCAGTTAAGAATCCAAGTTGCTATGGGTTGGGAGTCATATGTAGGCCAGACCAGGTAAAGATAGCAGACTTGCCTCCCTAAAAGGCATTGCTGAATTTTTTTTAAACAATTAATGATAACTTTATGGTCATCATTACTGAGATTAGCTTTATATAGTCCAGACTTGTTGACTGAATTCAGTTTCTGTCAGCTGCCATGGTGTTATTTGAATCAATGTCCCCAGTGTTATCCTGGACCACTGGGTTACTAGCCCAGTAATAGAGTTGACGATCTTTCTATTTCAGTATCCAATTATTTCTTAAATGATCCTAATTCCACCACTTTATCAAGGACTATTCCATATGTTGATTATGTGTTGTGAATAGTCACCTCATGACAAATCATTTGTCCAAATTATAAATACATTTATACAGTGCTCTTATTTAATGTTGTGTTACTCATATATCAAAAGAAGACAACCATACGTAAATCAATATGATTTATAATGCTTTAATTCTTTACTTCACATAGCTCCCATGATCACCAACAAAAGACATGTAACTGATGTTGCTTCATTGTCGTATTATGCAGCTTTAAATGCCCTCTTCAGGCGTGGTCCAAGTCTAGAATGAATTCTGTCATTCATTGGTGATCTGGATGGATAAAAACATTGTATTGGGATTTCATGTCCTTGCTTTTAGGTCCTTGGCATTTCAAAATTTCATACAACCTGCAATTATTCAGATTTCAGAATTAGGGAAGGAACAGATATTAAGTCTGAATTTGTATCACTAATGTTTAACTACAGCATGTCACTACTTGTTTCCACGTTGTCATCAGAAATTGTAGTGATTGTTTCCACTTGTTGATATGTCTCCAAATCTGTGTGCCCTGTCTAGAAATTGATTGTTACATTTTGTGCACATGCATCACTTTGCAGTCGGGCTCATGTATGTTTTTTTTAATCGTCTCATTCGTAATCTCAGGATTGAATGCCAGTTGTAGCAACCCCATTTACCTCATCGGATGGAGATCAGTTAATCCCAATCAGACTCAAAATTGAATGCGAAATCTCCTGCACTGTGTAACAGATAGAAGCAGAAATCTCGCCCTATATTTAAGAAAGAACTGAAAGCGTAGCGATAAGTCTGGGCCTGTATACATTAAATTTTCTTGTGAGCACAATTGATGTGAAATTCAAACATAATTTTGTGTGAGGTAGAGTTAGGTGGAGTAACTACTTGGGTTTCCAGAGCATGGCGTAAACACATTGGAATTTGAAATTGTTCATTGCACAGTTCCAGAAATGCTGAAGATAAAGCCCAATAACAGTATTGTATCCTTGTCATTAATAACATGGTTAACTTAAAATGACACTACAAAGTTGCCACCCAGGTTGATAGTGCTGTTAAGAAGGCATACGGTGTGTTAGGTTTTATTGGTAGAGGGATTGAGTTCTGGAGCCGTGATGTCATGCTGCAACTTTACAAAACGCTAGTGCGGCCTCACTTGGAATATTGCGTACAGTTCTGGTCACCCCATTACAGGAAGGATGTGGAAGCATTAGAAAAGGTGCAGAGGAGATTTACCAGGATGTTGCCTGGTCTGGAGCGAAGGTCTTATGAGGAAAGGCTGAGGGACTTGAGTATGTTCTCATTGGAGAGAAGAAGGCTAAGAGGGGATTTAATAGAGACATACAAGATGATCAGAGGATTAGATAGCGTGGACAGTGAGAGTCTTTTTCCGAGGATGATGATGTCGGCTTGTACGAGGGGGCATAGCTGCAAATTGAGGGGTGATAGATTTAAGACAGATGCCAGATGCCAATTTCTTTACTCGGAGAGTGGTAAGGGCACGGAATGCCCTGCCTGCCAATGTAGCGAACTCAGCCACATTAGGGGCATTTAAACAGTCCTTGGATAAGCAAATGGATGATGTTGGGATAGTGTAGGGGGATGGGCTGAGATTAGTTCACAGGTCGGCACAACATCGAGGGCCGAAGGGCCTGTTCTGCGCTGTATTATTCTATATTCTATGTACTCGCCAACAACGTGATCATTTGGATTTTGGATTTACCAGAGTCACTCTGTTCAAGAACGTAGACCTTGATTCAGACTTGGATGAAAGATTCAAATGTCAGAGCAAATGCATGCAACATCAAGGCAGCATTTTATGAAGTGTGGTACATAAGAGCCTGAAGAAAACTGGGCTTATTGGGTGATGGGAACAATTTAAAGTGGCTTGAGTATTATCTGGCATAAGATCATGGTTGTGAGCCAATAAAGTCCCAGGACATCATTGCAGAGGTTCCTTGGAGAAGCATCCTCTGTCAGTGACCTTCATGTACCTTATCCCAATGTTGTGGTCATCAGTGTTCAGATCCATTCGCAGCCCCTCTAAAAAGAAAACTGTGATGCTATCCCACAGCATGGCCTGCTCTAGTGGCAGGAAATGATCATAAAAGAAAACCCAGTCATCATTTCTTTAACATTTTAAACAGCAGCACCACTGAAGAGTGTTCCATTGTCATTATCTTGAAAGGCAGGAGGCTCACCATTGACCAGATTCTCAATTGGAATTGTTGTTCCACCAATTACTGTTTGTCAGGTACCCACCTCTTGATGCCTCAAGGCCTCACCACCATTTCCAAGATAAAAATGATGGAACATTTATCATCTACCTGTAATTGCAACAACATCTGAGAAGCTTGTTCATTATGGCAGAGCAGTTCATGTGATTAATGCATTCTCAACCACTAATGCACCATGGCTACAGTATATACACCAAGATTACTGACCAAGGTTATTTCACCTTGATATCTTTCACTGAGGAAGGACGAGAGTAATGGTGTTGTGAGATTGCCATCATCTCTCAAGTTCCCAAACATCTTGTCTTGAAACTAGTTTGATGTTGCAATGTATTTGCTGCGCCAGTATCCTGGAAATCCCAACTTAACATGTTGGAGCATGTTGTTGCAGTGGTTTACAAAGAGATCCTCTCCTAAGAGAACTAAGAGTGAACCATAAATGACTGGTTTTACCTACAACTCAGAAACAAATATACAAAACATTGGCAGTTGTCACAAAATAAGTATCACTTTTAAATTATTTTGGTAAAGCCTTTAAAATGTGTACTAATGAAGAACCTTGGCCAGCTGCATTATAGTGCAATAATTGCATCTTAGTCCAGTGGAGTAACACAATATTTTATTCCCATTGTGTATCATAGGCTTATGTTGTTATACTACTAATTCCTTTATAAGATTAATCTCCCAGCTCTTGAAACCATAATTATTGAACAAGTACCTGGGTTCCTCCCGAGTTGCCTCCATTGCCATTAGTCTCTTGCTTTCAGATACTCACAATTTTTATTTTATTAATTTTTATTAAGCCTTCAGTTCCTATTATAGCCTCTTTCTCTGTTTCTCCATGCACAATAGGCAATCTGCAACATTTTCTTGAATAATGACTGTGTTCATGGAGGTTTCTGTTTTTCTCTTCAAATTATTTCATTCTTTTTTTCCTTTAACCTCCTTCCCCAAGCCACAGACTGACTCATGCTGGGCTATGTTTCTATAAATCCATGGTGCGTTCAAATCTCCATTCTTGAATTGGTTGGGTGGCTATTTCACTGCGTGAATAAAATCGATCTTGCCTTCAGCCAGTGCCCATACCGTTTGTATCTTTCCAGGTAGATACATTAGGTGGGAAAATGTTTCCTCCTGCTCCCTACCACACAGTTTTTATTGTAGCAGGCTTATAGTCACTGTGTCTGAGACACAACCAACTCAGCACAAACCAACCTGTCCTGGTTTGAATGCTCAATTCCGCACAGGACACGTCCGTTCCTAAAATGCCATCTTGGTGCACGGTCTTGTACTGAGGTACTGTAGAACTCGAAACAGAAAAATATGCAGGTCTTCTCTATTTTAACGTATCCATTCTTTTGCAGAGCTCCTGTGCATTCACTTGGCATTAGAATAAAAGTTGAATACAACAAAGAAATGGCAATTGGATTAAAATAACTCTCCCTGTGCTTTCCCTCTCACAACAAAAATAAACAAAATTAAAATAATTTTCAGTGTAATTTTGGGCTACGATTAGATTAGATTCCCTACAGTGTGGAAACAGGCCCTTCAGCCCAACAAGTCCACATCGCTCCTTGAAGCATCCCACCCAGATCCATCCCCCTATAACCCACACACTCCTGAACACTACAGGCAATTTAGCATGGCCAATCCACCTAGCCTGCACATCTTGAACTGTGGGAGGAAACCCACGCAGACACCGGGAGAATGTGCAAACTCCGCACAGACAGTCGCCCGCGCTGGAATCGAACCCGGGTCCCTGGTGCTGAGGCTGCAGTGCTAACCACTGAGCCACTGTGCCACCCAAGAATGTATTTAACCAAGTTAAACAAGCGTTTAATGTGGCATGTTCTTCTTTGTAATTTAAAGTCATTTTGGAATGTTCAATGTTCTGCAGCCATAAATCAACTTTGTACTTTATCTTTTCAGTTATAAATAATGGCCCTGACACGTCAACGTTTGAACAGAATAGCCCATTATCTTGGAAAGAAGGGCGGCAGCTGCTGAGGCAGTAAGTATACATCCCTGTTACCTGCAGTTTCTGATATATAGAGATACAAAATCCTATGACAGAAAATGTGATACTGCACAAATGTAGCCAGCTAAAACCGTTGGGCCAAGAGTGGTTAGTCAGTCTGTCAAACCAGCCTACGAAATTGAGGCAACTCTATTCTCTTAGCACTTATTGGTGCGTTAATTTCAAATGAATTCTGTGGCCTAAGGGTTTGGAACAGGCTGTTCTCAGAGGTATTTCCTCAATTATGGATAAATCCTAAACGGGAAGATCATGTTCCAGATCAACTGTATATTTGGCCTGCAAGTCTCCATGCTAAATTACCCAGAAAGACAAAAAAGGCTTGCAAGCTACTGGCATTGAATATTTTACTACAGATCATCTCTGTTACTACCACCTCCTACGTGATTGTTGGTATTTTCCATTAAACTACAATCTATTTGCATTGTAACACATCACACAATCTAAAGTGACTATGTGTCTCCAAATCTTGGACAAATACACTTTTAAATTACAGTGCATTGTTGGCAATTCGCCACATAAACTAGATCCATAATGGTGACCATTTTGTGCTTCAGATGTCACTGTTGTCTACCAAGTCCTTGATATTCCTAGAAAAGTTTCAACTGGAAACATTTGCTCCACTATGCAAGCAGCTGGAAAGCAGGCTTGGTGATGCCCTTAATATTGTCTCGGAATGCTTTGAAGTGTACTCCCTTTGTCAAACCCGCTTACTACCTTTACTTCTGATTAATATTATTGTTTAACTATGACCATGGTGGAATTCCAGGGTTTTAGTCAATGGAGTAGTGGTAATTAAAAGCTTGTTACCTGGTTTATCAAAGTATTAAGGTTGCAAGCAGTAAAATACGGCAAGACACAGTGCCAAGAAAAAGGAATTGATGTCTGGGAAATAGAATCTAGGTCACGGATTGAAGTCACCAGTTTTCCCACAGTTTTTCTGTTGGAATATCTGGTTATCCACATGAACAGCCTGACAAATCATACAGTGAGAGGGAAGGCCGAGGGAGGTGGTGCCAAGGTAGAGCTGGATGTTATCAGGTGTGACCTGATGTTGCGTTGTCAGATGATGTTGCTGAAAGATAGCACATGGGTGAGAAAGAGGAAGCTAAGCGTAGATTCACCGGGGATTCCAGAAGTGATGGTGCAGAAGCAGAAAGTGAAATGATTGTAGATCATTCACTTGTAGCTAAAGAATAGATAAAGGTGGACCCAGACATGGACAGTCCCACCCAACAATGAAGGAGAAATCTTATAGGATGATGTTATGTGTAGCCAGGTAAATCAAACAGGATGAGGAGGGATAGCTAACCACAGCCAAGCAAAATGCCATTTATGACTCAATATGGCCATTTCTATGCTGAGTGCTCAGTAAATCTTATTTGGAGGGGTTCAAACATAAACATTTGGAAACAAAGGCTCTGTTTACAATGAGTAATGAAGAGCAAAAGAAGGTTAAAGGTGGGCAGTAGTTTACCAGAACAAGGAGATGAGGTACATCACATCAAACCCAGAAGTGTCATAGAAGTATTAACTGGAATGAATGATAACTACAAAAATAAATTTGTCTGGTAAATGTGCATATTCTATTCTATAATTTCATTGCCAACATTACATTCATACGAGAATTGAGCTGATTTCTGTTGAAATTTGTATAGTTTATTATGTTCCACCGAGTGAAGCTTTTTGAATGACTTAATGTGATTTTTACCCAATTTGCCTTTTTTATTACATTTTGACAGTTCTGAGAAAGCATTATATTAATGGCTTCAAAAAATCGAACCTATTCCATTTGGTCTGGTTCTGGCCTCCTAAAAATAGTTATATTGATCTTCCTCTGGAACATCCTTAGCTAAATGCCTTTTCCTTCCTGCATTCCTTTTCAAACATCCATAAAAACCTTCCTAAATCTTTTTCTTTTGGTGTTGCCATCAGAACTCTCATAATTTGGTGTTTTGCTTTATTCACTTTGCTGCTCCTGGATATTCTAATGCTTGATAGTTTCCATTTCTTATGCATGAAACAGCCTTTTAAATTAATAAATTAAATTAAATTAATTTTTCTGAAGAAGGGTCTAGACCCAAAACGTTAGCTTTCCTGCTTCTCTGATTCTGCTCGGCCTGATGTGTTCATCTATATCTACACCCTGTTATCTCTTTTTACATTAATGATTCTACTTGCAGGAAAGAATCCTATAATTCTACCGAAAAGGTGGATTGAAATTTTCGAAACCTTTCATAAAGATGTTGTACTGTTGCTTGTAAATTTTATGCATCTAATTCAACTGTGTGCTGTGCTTTCAGATATTTGCAAGAAGTGGGTTATACAGACACTATCTTGGATGTGCGGACAAAAAGGGTTCGATCCATGTTGGGCCATTCCAGCCCAGAGCACAATGGAGCAGTGGAGTCCAACAGTTTGGGACAGATCCTAAATGGAGGAGATTCACCCTTAGTTAAGCAAATAGAGGAACAGATCAAGAGGTGAATACTTAATTCAGAACTTATTTTCTGGTACATACTGTGATTTTTAGTTACCTGAGCTGTGAACATCTGTGGGATTCATCTATTGCAGACAAAACTCACGGAGACATGGCAAAACAATAGCTTGTTAGTGCAATTTTTATTCTTGATTGTGATCAAGACTGAAGCTGCATCGAGCAGATAGCAAACTGTTTGGCAATGACCTCAGGTTTCTTTAGGCGTCTCCTCACAAATGGATATTGTCAGGAACCTGAGAGCAAACTACCTTTTGGAATGTAGAAGGAGGACAGGTAGGAGTAGGAAAGAGAAAATTGGATTAAATGTGGGGATAAACGTTTTGAATTCACTTGGAGGAACACAAATCATTGGGCCTTGATCCTTTTCAGATTCGTGGCTCTTCATCTGTTAACTTTTGGCACTGCTTTCCCATTAGTTGATTAGCCCTCTCATTTTAATGTTATGATTAATCACTGAGCTCCAACAATCATTTCACAATCACTTTTTTTGGGAAGGTTCAATGTGATATGCTTTACCAGAAGCCATGTTGAAAGTCACATAAGGGTTTCCTGTGATTTCAGTTGCGGGGGGTGGTGGTTAAAATGCAGTACATAAGGAAGGATTCTTGTGGTTTGAAACAGACGGCTAATATGTCTGCTCTGCGAGGAGGTGGTTATGGTGCCAAGAGCTATTGTTTCATTTTCAATAGCCCTTGTTATTTTTAACAGACTGTCTGCGAATATATCAAGGCATTACTGCTCGGCTGTATTGTGGAAAAGTGATAGTGTACCTCCCTTTGGACCGCAAGGTTGGATTCAAGACCCCACCTACCCAGGGTTATGTCATTGAATGTCTAAACAGATTGATTAAAAAGAACTACAAAGGAAGCACAAGAGTAAGCTACTCGGCCCTTCAAGTGTGCCCCACCATTCAGTAAGGTCGTGGCTGATCTGATATTAACCTCAATTCCTACCTCTTCCCCCGTAACCTTTCATTTCCTCCTTTATCAGAACTGTTAATTCTTCCTTTGGCAGAGTTAGCCAGGGTGTACTACGTGATTCAGTTTGATGTGCTGACAGTCAGCCATGCAAAAAAAGGAGATAGTTGATTTCAAGTGCTTGGGTGGAAGAAAACCAGTGATGACTCTTGCCCCTAATTGTTATAGGTGTTCTCTAATGAAAGCATGTGCACAGACAGACAGTCAGGTTAAGATCAAACCATTTGGTAATTTAGATATTTTCATACATATGGGGGCTGAAAATTGGAAAAGTTAAAAAGAAGCCCCTGGAGCTACTTGTGTTAGTGTTTTTCAATTAGGTGGCAATGTGAGCTTCGGAGACTGGCAACTAGAGTGATGCCCTACATTAAACTTGCCTGTCAATTTGCTTTTGTACTAACTTCTTATTTTAAGCTTGGGGATGTCATGTATGGTTAATTCATTTTTGAAATAATGAAGAGACGAAGAAGGAGCAAAACAACATGAAGTGCTATAGGTTTGCTTCACATTCGGCCTGCCTCCTTTGTCTTGCTAGCACATGATCCCAGACGTCTGCAGACAAAATAGAATGTTGACTACACTCTGATACCCCAGAGATGCCTTCAGCAGGCCAAGGAATTCCATTTCTATCTGGGCTATTTGCAGAGAGGGAATACAGACCGGAGAGTAAAGGCCATTAAACACATCCTTTAGCATACCATGTTTGTGTGTTTGATACAGCTACATTAAAGGAGTTATTGTTTAGTCGCTAAAATTGTAGTCCACTGTGTCTGCCAGATTCCTTTCTAAGTCTCAGGTTTGTTCCCAGGAGCAGTATACTTGCAATTGAAGCCGTTCAGAGAAAATTGATTTGGCTGATTCCTGGGGGGGAAAGGTTGAGCAGTTTGGGCCTATACTAATTATAAATGAGTGGTGATCTTTTTGAAGCATAATACTTTGAGGGGGCTTGACATGCTACGTACTGAATGGATATTTCCTGTTGTGGGGAAATCTGGAACTATGGGATAAAGTTTTGTAGTGAAGAGGAGTCCCATTTAAGATAGAGAGGAGGAGGCATTTCTTTTTCTCAAAGTAATTAATCTTTGGATCTCTCCAAACAGTAAAGGCTGGGTTATTTGAATACATTAAAGTCTGATTTGGACCAAGGAGACATTGCTAATGGTGTGGGGGATATGGGGGAAGGCAGGGAAATGAAGTAAACATTGATTTCATTTCGACCATGATCTTTTGAATGGCGGAGCAGGTTCAAGAATAGCCGACTCCTTGTATTTCTTTGTTTTCATCCAACAATTAGCCTTGAATTTGGGACTAGACAATGAAAAATAAGTTGTGATTTGTTCTCCAAAATTACTGTTTTTTTTATGTTGACTCTGGTGTGTTCTGTTTCATTTTTCAGAAATGCAGGCAGTGAATCTCGAGATGGCCTACGAAAATCAGTATTGGAGAAGATGCCTTTCCTCCAGAATGTGGATGACGATAGTGATGAGGATGATGATGAATTAGATAGCGTTCATTCTGAACTCTCAGTCACCCAGAGACTAAGCAAGAAACAAAGGGTAGCTATTGTCGGATTTGTTTTCAAACTGTTAAGATTACCTGTTTTTAGAAAAGTTCCATGTATAGCTTGATTCTTGAATTGCAATCTTAAATAGGATTCTGTGAGCGTCCTCAGGGCCAAGAGAAAACACTCTGGATGGTATTTATTAATGCTGCATAAATCTCAAAAATTGTATTTTTAGAGGATTTTTGCCTAATTGACCACATAACTGGTGACTACTGCAGGTTGTTTGGGTAATTGTGAGAAATATGTAAGCCGAACTATATATTGTAAATTTAAAGTGAAATGTGTAAAAACTGTTACCATGCCATTTGCGTTTGCAGACTAAATGATTAATTTGAGTAAGTCGTCCTGATGGGCACCTGTGTTTGGTTGCATGCATCCCTTCAAGCTGCAAACTGGTTTTAAAGTGGTGACACCTATTTTTTTTAATAAAAAGCTGACAGGTTTTTATTGAACTTCATTCTGCTGAGTTCTAGTTTACCTAGACTGAGGACTGTTCACTGGCTTCCAAATGCTGACCATGTATGTTATGAGTTGAGAACTCAATAGAGCAGAGGTTGAGAGTGATCCTCTTCATCTCTGGAAAAGGAAGATTAGAAGCCAAGGCATATTCTTGACTATAAAATATTCTGTGATGCCTCATGAAAAAGTTCAAAGAAGAATTGAGAAAATATTAAGGTATGAGCTAAGCTGCAAGACAAGATCCTGCCGGCAGGTAGTAATAAATAAAGTTAATGGTGAATTAAACGGATAGAATTGTGAGAATGAAGATACATTAGTTTTTGGAACCAGTTGATTGGACTGTGCAGTATCTGCTGTGCTCTTGCCTCAGTGGCAACCTCCCACACGGTCAACATCACAGGCAACAGTCCATTTGAAAATCTCTCTGGTGAGCTGAGCAAAGCAATCATTTTAGCAATTAGTCGGTGGCCCCTCAGATCAATGCATTTGCTTGATTTCCAAAAAAAATTACAAACTTACCTTATTTGTGATATGTGTACTGCTACAGATAGGCACCGAGATGACAGCTGCTGATCCTGCCATGGACTGCGAAACAGTGGATGCTTTGAGTGAATTTCACTTCCTAGAGACTGGAGAGGAAGAGGAAAGGGGTGAAGATTCCAGAAGTTTGAGGGACGACAAAGAGCTTGGTAAAAATAAGGCCAAATCTGGCACTGTCTATGAAACAAAAGCAAAATAGTGTGGGTGCTGCAAATCTAAAATAAAAATAGAAAATGCTGGAAATATTTGTGGTCAGACCATCTGTGGAGAGAGTATTAGATTTCAGATCCAGGACCTTTCTTCAGAACTGAATCAATACAGAAATGCAATAGATTTTAAGCAAGTTTAAAAGCAGGGGAAGGAAGAATGAAATCAGAAGTCTGTGATAGAATAGCGGGGAGAAGACAGGGAAGTGGAAAGCAACAATGTTGAACAAGGTTGAAAAAATAACTTGAGATTTCTGTTTGTTTGTCTCAGAATGATTTAAAGCAAAGACATTCCACCTGTAGCTCAGTCAGTAAATTCACTCAGATGTGGGACTAGACCATTACAGACTAGAAAGTCTCAGGTTCAGACCCACCGTTTGTGCTGCATTAGTTGATGTCGCCGACCGTAGCCAGAAGGGCTGGGTTTGTCTTTCTGTAAGCGTTGAGATTGTGCAGCCATCTAAAATAATGCATAAAACCCTTTCCTCTGATTTATACATTGCTTTATCCATGATTGCATTCACAGGAAATCACCGCTCTAAGCTTCAAGATGTACTGACTAATTTTACAGACATTGACGGTTTGCCTTCCATTCCAGCTGGGATGATTGGTCAACCTAAGGCAAGCGAAGGTAGCAGTATTTCTTTGCAAAAAAAAATTGAATTACTGAATCTCCAAAAGTAACTGAAGGGTATGAGATGATGGCCCATCAGTTCATAAGTATTAGCTAGTTCCTGAAATGAAATTCTTATAATTTGCTACAATGTTCACGGAATGGTTACAGCACTAAAGGAGGCCATTCATCATGTCTGTCAGCTTTTTGCAAAAGCAATTGGACTGGTTCTACTCCCTTTACCCTTTACCCGTAACCCTGCAAATTTCTTTTCTCTTTATAGAATGAGGGGGAGTGCAGATGGAGTCTGGATGGGATGCTCTTTGGAGGGCTGGTGTGTACTCAATAGGCTGAATGGCCTGCTTCTTCACTGTAGGGATTCTCTGTTCAAATAATGATCGAATTCCCTTTTGGAATTCATGATTGAATCTCCTTCCGTTACGCCCTTAAACTGAGCTATCCAGACCTTAACAACGTACGGGAAGAAAATGTTTTTCCTCTTGCTACTGTTGCTTCCTTAAATTGGTACTTTCTCTCTCCTCTTTAGTCACCAGGAACATTTTTCTCCCTGTGTATTTTAACCAGGATCGTTGCGATTTTGAACAGTTCTGTCAAAATTCCCAACCAACCTATTCCTCTCAGGGCAACAACCTCAGCTTCTGAAACCTGTCCATGTAATTAAAATTCCTCACCTCTGGAACAATTCTTGTGGATCATGTCTGCACAAACAATATTTCTTGTGAAGTATTTTTAAATGTTTTTCTTTGAGGTTTAAGATATTTTGGTAGTCATAAGATCCTTCCTATTTTTCCCAGCATCTGAGCTGGCATTCCTATGCAGTTGAGAAAGAATCTGACATTGTTGCATAATCAGTTTGTGTGTAAAGCGTGGTAAATACCTGTACAGCCTTTGATTGTGAACCATCCAGGCTGTGAATTTCTAATTCATTATACATCTTGCACATATTTAGCAGATTTCAACTGGATTGTTAATTCTGAAAACATGACAGCATGCAACTGATTATTGAGAAAAGAATGGCCCGTGAAGGTTTGTTTGTACATAGCCCACAGCAAATTTAAGGCAATGCCAGTGAGGATAGGAGCAACTGAATTACCCCACTTGTGGAACAGAAGCTGAATTTGCATGTTTGGTAAAGTGACTTCAGAGGCAGTAAAAACCGGAAGAACTGGGTGCTGTAAATGAGGAACACCAACAGAAGTTGCTGGAAAAGCTCAGCAAGTCTGGCAGCAACTGTGAAGAAAAATCAGTTAATATTTTGGGTCTGGTACCTCAGAACTGATGGTAGCTAGGAAAATGTTGGTTTATATGAGGAAGGTAGGGTGGTGGGGCCAGGGGTAAGGAGTAAATGATACGTGGGGATAGAGCCCAAAGAGAGACAGCAGTTGGAAAGACAAAGGAGTTGATAACGATCTGGCTAGGAGAGTGATTACCTGTTAATGGAGACTGTGAGTGGCTGACAACAGAGGGTGTGTAATGGCAGGCTATGTGGTAACAAGGCCTGGCGTATGGGGTAGGGGGCTGGGATATCGGAGAGCTCAGACCGTAAAATTTATTGAACTCGATATTGAGTCTGGAGGGCTGCAGGGTGCCCAAGCGGAAAATGAGGAGCTGTGCTAAGCTTTGCTGGAACACTGCAGCAAGCTTGGTACAGAGATGTTGGCCAAGTAACAGGGTTAAAATGGCTGGCACCTGGAAGGTCAAGGTCTTTTTTTTGCGGGCAGAATATAAATGTTCTGTGAAGTGGTTACCTTGTTTATGCTTCAGTTCACCAACGTCAAGGAGACCACATTGTGAGCAGCAAAGGCAGAGTGTGGGAGGTGCTGCTTCACCTGGAAGATATGTTTGAGCCCTTGGATACTGAGGAGGGAGGAGGTACATGGGCAGGTGTTACACCTTCAGCAGTTGCAGGGGAAGGTGCTGTTGGGATTTGTTGGGGGTGAAGGAAGAGTGGACCAGGGTGTCCTGGAGGGAATGGTGCCTGGAGAAGGCGAACAAGTGAGGGGAGGCGATTATGTATCTGGAGGTGGCAGAAATGGTGGCTGATGATCTTCTGGATGTGAATGCTAGTGGGATGGTAGGTCAGGAGAAGGGGAATGCTTTAACTGTTGCGGGAGAACAAAGAAAATTACAGCACAGGAACAGGCCCTTCGGCCCACCATGCCTGTGCCGATCCAGATCCTCTATCTAAACCTGTCACCTATTTTCCAAGGATCTGTATCCCTCTGCCCCCTGCCCGTTCGTGTATCTGTTTAGATGCATTTTAAATGAAGCTATTGTGCCTGCCTCTACCACCTCCACTGGCAACGCGTTCCAGGCTACCACCACCCTGTGTGTAAAGAACTTTCCACACATATCTCCCTTAAACTTTTCCCCTCACACCTTGAAATCATGACCCCTCGTAATTCCACTGTGGGGGGAAAGAGTTCTTGCTCTCCACCCTGTCTATACCTCTCATGATTTTGTAGACCTCAATCAGGCCCATCCTCAACCTCCATCTTTCTAATGTAAATAATCCTAATCTACTCAACCCCTCTTTGTAGCGAGCGCCCTATCAGGCAACATCCTGGTGAGACTCCTCTGCACCCTCTCAAAAGCATCCACATCTTTTTGGTAATGTGGTGACCAGAACTGTACGCAGTATTCCAAATGTGGTCGAACCAAAGCCCTATACAACTGTAACATGACCTTCCAACTCTTATATTCGATACCCCATCCGATGAATGAAAGCATGCCGTATGCCTTCTTGACCACTCTATAGGTCTGCGTTGCCACCTTCAGGGTACCATGGACCTGAACACCCAGATCTCTCTGTGCATCAGTTTTCCCCAGGGCTTTTCCATTTACTATATAGTTCGCTCTTGAATTGGATCTTCCAAAATGCATTTGCCTGGATTGAACTCCATTTGCCGTTTCTCCACCCAATTCTCCAATCTATCTATATTCTGCTGCATTTTCCGACAGTCCCCTTCACTGTCTGATACTTCACCAATCTTAGTGTCATCTGCAAACTTGCGAATCAGACCATCTATACCTTCCTCCAGATCGTTCATGTATATCACAAACAACAGTGGTCCCAACACAGATCCCTGTGGAACACCACTGGTCCCTTCCACTAAAACTGTCTGTCCGTCCCTTGTTGCCCAGCCAATTCTCTATCCATCTAGCTTGTACATCCTGGACCCCATGCGACTTCACTTTCCCCATCAGCCTACCATGGGGAACAATGTCAAAATGCCTTACTGAAGTGAGGGCAAAGAGAAAGTGAGGGCAGAAATGCAGCAGATGGGTCGGACCCAGTTGGCAGTCCTGTTGACAATGGTGCTGGGGAATCCTCGGTTGAGGAAGAAGGTAGACACTTCATAGGCTCCCTTGTTGAAGTTGGCCTCATTAGAACAATTGCGATGGAGGTGGAGGAACTGAGAGAATGGAATGGAGTCTTTCCAGGAAGCAGCGTGCAAGGATGTATAGTCCAGGTAGCCGTGGGCGTTGGTGAGTTTATCTTTCTCTTTGGGATCTAACCCCACCTGCCGTTTGCTCCTTACCCCCTCTCCAGACCCTGTCTCCCACATATAAACTGACATTTTCCTAGCTGCTATCAGTTCTGAGGAAGGGTTATTGGACCCGAAATGTTAACTTTAGAAGTGGCGGCTGTCTCCAGTAATGCAGTTTCAAACTACTTAAGTCAGTCAAACTCAGTTACTTGTGCTGTTGGGATTGAAGTAGATATTGCCAGGAATGGAGGGTTTGAATTATAATTCCTCATTGAAAGGAATTATGTGGGATTGTATAATAGCAACAACAGCATGTCCTAGATACCCGCTTTGTGGAGGACTGATGACCGAACTCTTTCTAATATTCTGATCCTGTCTTGTTTCCAATGCAGGTGTTCCTCTTGCATTTCCTGCACATGCTAACAAACCATTTATACTGGGGACAGATAATCCTGGAGATGGCGATATGAGCCTTGGTGAGCTGGCAGACCTGACTGTCACTAATGACAATGATGTAAGTACTTTTCAAAAACTGAAGTTCTTAACCAAATTTGGCATGAAATGTTGTGACTGAATTTCCAGTTTGTAAAGAAGACATTCAGTCTTATACAATCATACAGCATGGAAACAGGCCCTTAAAACCAACTAGCCCACGCTGACCATTTTTGAAACTAAACTAGTCCCGCTTGCCTGTGTTTGGCCCACACCCATCTAATACTTTCCTATTCATATACTTGTCCAAATGTCTTTTTAAACATTGTAACTGTATCAGAATCTACCACTTTTGATGGCAGTTCATTTCACACATGTACCACTCTCTGTGTAACCAAAAATAACTTGCCCCTCATGCCCTTTAAAACTTTCTCCTCTTACCTTTAAAATATGCCCCCCCAGTTATGAACTCCTCCACCCAAGGGAAAAAAATCCCTGCTATTCACCCTGTTCATAGCCCTCATAATTTTATAAACGTCTATAAGATCACCTCTCAATCTCCTATCCTCCAGAAAAAAAACCTTACCCTATTTTTATAATTCAAACCCTCCATTCCTGGCAATATCCTGATAAATCTTTTCTCAACTCGCATCAGTTTAATAATATCCTTCCTGTAGCAGGGCAACCAGAACTGCAAACAGTACTCCAAAAGAAGCCTCACTAATGTCCTGTACAACCTCAACATGATGTCCCAACTCCATAACTCATTGGTGTGAGCAGTGAAGGCAATTGTGCTAAATGCCTTCCCAACCTCCTGTCTACCTGTCATGCAAATTTCAGGGAATTATGACCTGAACCCTGAGATCTCTCTATTCTACCATTAACTGTAAAAGTCCTGCCCTTGCATTTTGATAAAACAAATTAAACTCCATCTGCCACTCCTCAGCGCATTAACCCAATCAATCAAGATGCCTTGGTAACCACCTTCGGTATCTACAGCAGTAGATAAGTTAACAAACTTATTAACCACGCCTCCCATATTCTTATCCAAATCATTTATATAAATTACAAACAAAAGTGAACCCAATACCAATCCCTGTGGAACATCACTGGTCACAGGCCTCCATTCCGAAAAACAGCCCTCCACCACCCCTGTCTCGTACCTTCGAGCCAATTTTGATTCCAATTGGCTAGCTCACCCTGAATCCTATTGGATCTAATTTTACTAATTAGTTTACCACGTGGAACCTTGTCAAAGATTTTACTGAAGTCCATGTAAACAACATCTGCTGTTGTGCTCTCATTATAACTTGCTCAAAAAACTCAATCAAGTTTGAGAGACACTATTTCCTATGAACAAAACCATGCTGACCATCCCTATGCCTCTTCAATACATGTAAATCTTACCTCCCAGAATCACCACCAACAATTTACCCACCATTGATGTTAGGCTCACAGGTCTACAGATCCTGGGCTTCTCTGTACAGCCTTTCTTAAGTAAATGCACAACATTAGCCACTTTCCACTTCCCTGGTACGTCATCTGTGGTTTTAGAATGTACAAATGTTTCTGCTGGGACTCCCGCAATTTCTTTGCTTTCTTCGCTAACTTCCCCATAACATTGTGGAATAAGCTTGATCAGGATAAATCTGGAGATTTATCCAGCCGTTTTCTAAGACCTCCAGAACTACTACTTCTGTAATGTGAACTGTTTTCAGGACATCAATGTTTATTTCCGTGTGCTCAATCGCCTTCGTTTCTTCCTCCACAGTAAAAATTAACATGAAATATTAATTTAGTATCTCCCTCTTCACCTGAGGTTGAACACATAGACAAAGTTGTTGATCTTTAAGTAGCCCTATTCTCTTTGTAGTTGCTATTTCTCTTAATGTACTTGTAGAATCTCTTTGCCTTGGCAGATAAAGTTAAGGATAATCCAATCTCAAATCCAAATCCCCCCTTCACCCTTCTGATTTCCCCCTAATGAATGCCCCTACACTCATTATACTCTTCAAGAGATTCATTTGATCCCAGTTGTCTATATCTAATATGATTTAGTGTTTATTCTTACCTAGAACCTCAGTACCTTTATTCAATTGTTGTTCTGTCCTCTTACCAGCCTTACTTTCACTTTAACAGGAACATACTTGCTCTGAACTTGCATTATCACACTTTTGAAAGCCTCTTTCTTGTCAGTTCTTCCTTTTACCCACTGTCTACTTCAATCAACTTCTGAAAAGTCTCATCCCATACCACTAAAATTTGCCTTACTCCTATTAAGAACTTTAACTTTGAAAGGCTGATTCTTTTTCCATAACTGTTCAGTCAGTTGTCCTGTCTGATTTCCCAAGAGAAGGTCAAGTTTTGCTCCTTCTCTAGTAGGGTACATTGCATATTGATAAAGAAAATTTTCTTCAGCACATTTAACAAATTCCTCACCATCCAAGCCTCTAACACTGTGGTATTCCCAGTCAAGCCTTTGGAAAATTAAAATCCCCTACTATTATAATCCTGCTGTTCTTAGATATATCTGAGATCTCTATACATATTTGTTCCTCAGTTTCCTCTGACTATTGGCAAGGGCAACTCCTCAGAAATATCCTCTCTGTAATTAATGTTTTAATAATGTTTTCCTTAATCAAAAACACCACTCCCCCTCCTTTCTTGTCTCCCTTTCTATCCTACCTATCACATTGAAAACCCAGAGCATTGAGCTGCTAGGCCTGTCCTTCTCCCAGTAAAGTTTCTGTAATAGCTATGATGTCCCAGTCCCGTGTTCCCATACATGCCCTGAGTTCATCAGCCTTAGCTGTAAGACTCATCAAATTGAAATAAATGCAGTTTAATTCTTCAGAGTTATCCTGGTCTCTGACTTGTTGTCGTCTGTCTTTTCTAACTAACTTGCTCTTTCTGATTCAGATCCATCCTCATCTGTTTTTCTGTTTTTACTGCTATTTCCTCTACTAGTTTAAAGTCTCCCAAAATAGAACGAGCAATTCTCCCCGCCAAGATATTGGTCCCTTCCCAGTGCAGGTGAAACTCATCCCTTTTGAACAGGTCTTTTCTACCCTAGAAGTGATCCTAATGATCCAAAAATCTGAATTCTCGCACGTTGCACCATTTCTTCAGCCATTGGTTTATTTGCCCGATCTTTTTATTCCCACTCTCATGAAAATGTAATACCAGGAGTAAACCAGAGATTATTTTCTTTGACGTTGTGCTTTTTAACCTTCCACTTAATCCTTTCTGTTCACTTAGCAAAGCGTTAACCCTTTCCCTAACTGTCGTTCCTTCCAATGTGTACAACAGCTTCCAGTCTCTCACTCTCCCCTTTGACAATATGCTTCAACCATTTCGAGACATCCTCAACCCTGGCACCAGGAAGGCAATGTGCTAATCTAGGTTCATGCTCATAGCTGCAGAATCTCCTGTCTGTCACTCCATGACAGGAGAGCCCTCTATAACAATTATTCTTTCCTATCTTGACAAACCTAGCTTACTGGAAGATTAATTTCTCATACCCAAGATCTGACTGCCATTTCTATTTTCCTCTGAGAAACTATACCCTTCAAAAGTACCCAAAAAGGAGTCTATGTTTGAGAGAGGAATAACCACAGAAGACTTGATCAACCTGCTTACCTTTCCTGACAGTCATCCATTTGTCTTAATAATCCTGCTGTGTAACTACCTTTCTAAATCCACTAACCATCACACTGTGTTTCTTGAATGCCTTCAGTGACATTAACCCTAAAAAAAAGCAGCTCTTAAAAGCTCTTTCCTTTTAAAAAAACCCTTCTTTACGCACAGATTAAGATTTAAGCTTAAATTTGCATCATTAGGACTCATGAATTTTGAAACATTAACTACATTAAACTAGAAGAAAAACCCTTTGTGAACCATTTTAAAAATATTATTTTTATTCCCTCGTTGGCTTTTGCTGGTGTTCAGTTCCAGCCCTCAACCATGCGGCCTTTCTGCATGGATGAGCAAGTCCATACAGAGACTACAAAACTACAGGGACATCTCACCTGAAATATGATCTGATTCCACATATTTTAGCTCTGTTAATGAGCAGTTTTTGAAAGTGTGAACCAGCTCAATTACAATGCCCCCAATGCAACCTTAGAATGTAGCTAATACTTTCCTAAAAAAGTTGAAACTTAAAAATCTAATGCTGCCTTGTAATGGAAGCAAAATGTTACTTATTTCACAAGGCTCCTCCTTGCCCAATTGTGTGTGTTGGCTATCAGTCAGAAATGCTGTCAACTCTTTGGGAGTGGGAACTTTGCAAAATATAGCTAGGAATGTGTCTGAGATCAAAACAGAAAATGCTGGAATACATCTAAAGGGAGGGAAAAGAGTTAAAGTTTCATGTCGATGACCCTTCATCAGACTTTAATTTCCTTGTTGCAGATTTCTGATTGCAAGGATACCTTCCGGAAAACCTGGAATCCGAAGTATACGTTGCGGAGTCATTTTGATGGGATCCGTGCATTGGTGTTTCACCCAGTGGAGCCTGTGCTCATTACTGCTTCAGAGGATCGTACTCTGAAGCTATGGAACCTACAGAAAACAGTTCCTGCCAAAAAGTAATTTTCTTCTGTGTTGTGAGATGTGTTTCTTTCTGATTAGGACAGAGCAAAGTACGTTGAAGCTCGTAAACTAACTATTTCTTCACTTTACTGAACCGTACACAATTCTTTGGGGTTGGCGTTTTTGAAGGACTAAGAATTGTGGTGAATTAGACCATGAACTTGCAGCTTTAGCCACTCAGAGAGGGCAAAAGTCTTGGTCTCTGCACTGCTCCCCTTTGCTCCCCTGTGGGGCCACATCACAAAATTTATCCCTAACTTATATGAAGGGGGCAAGCTCATTCAGAGAAGGTACCTCACGTGGAAAAGAAAATAATTTGTACTGTTGCAGTTGAGGTGCTTTTCTCAGTTTGATGGCAATGTTTGTTGTTGAAACAATGCCTCTGGATCTAATTACCGCACAACACTGGTGCTAGGTAGACTACATAGAAGATTCTCCTCGCTATTTGAAATTCCTAAGTTGTTCATGGAGCAATTAATTACTGATTGGAAGCCATGTGTTTCTATATGGGTAGGTCAAGAGTTACTACTTCTTTTTCTTGTTCATCTCTTACTAACCCTTTTGAAGCAACTGTTATACTATCTGTGGCACATTGCTGATATCACAAGTTACTGACTCATAAATCTAAAGCAACTCCTTGAAACTGTTGAGTGTAACTGTTCGGATTCAAATGGAAAATGACTCTACCTTGCTGACTGTTTTGTCGAAACCTGGTTTATTTTCGTTTTCAGTAGGCTGTTGGATAACAGCATAAAAAGTAGCTAGAAATTTTTACATAAGCAAAAAACTTAGCTTTTAGAAAAAGCTTGGGAGGATGTTATTGGAAGAGAAGAATGTCCACTTTAGGTGTTTAATTTTAATTTGTTCTAGGAGTACTGCGTTGGATGTGGAACCAATCTATACATTCAGGGGGCACATGTGAGTATATAATTATCAGTTACCCCGTCTTGCTTGCATTCATTCAAATTAAATAATTCAGCATTTTTATTGGAAACTAACAAATTTAATTCATCAAACACTGAGTTTAGTTATCCATGGGGTTACTCGATCTGTAGACTAGGTTCTAGATTTGATCCAGAGTCTATGCTTTGTGGATCTTACCAAGACAGCTGAAGTGATGTAAAAGTAAGCCACTGTGCTCCTAGATGTTGAAACTCCAGGGAGTCGTTCTCTTTACGACTGTGGGAAATCATTGAACTACACTGCGTTGGTAGTGCTTTGGAAACACTTAATTGTCTCGTCATTTTTATTGTATTTAGCTTTTTTTAAAGTCCCTGTCTTGCTGTTACAGAGACCCAGTTTTATCATTGGCAGTTAGTTCTAAAGGGGACCAATGCTTCAGTGGAGGACTTGATGGCACAATTTGCTGCTGGAATATTCCAAGCTTGAATACTGATCCATATGACACTTATGGTATGTGCTAAGTAGTATTTAACAAAATAGCACACTGATGGGCCTGCATATGACCAGAGCTCAAGATTATGTATAGTCACGAATGGCTGGTAACAATTGATTTTAATTGTGCTGGTCATTAGAGTGATGTTCAAATTATTTATGAATGTCCATTGTACTAAGGCTTTTATCTACTTATTTAGTTATTTCCTTTCTGACTCTTTACCCTTTTCTCTCCTGAATGTGCTGACATTTATTCTCCAATCTAAGCTCAGTGCTTCTGTATATTTAATCTGAATAATGTTTTTTTTTCATTTTTTATGATGGCTAAATCTGCATTTGTTGGGTTGACCAAACTAGGTCATGAGAGGTCAACTATTTATTGATTTCTCCTCCTGATATTTACTGGTAACAATTTTTTTTTGGAAGATCAAAATGTAGAGAAGCAGAATGTGGTTATCCCAAAGAAATGAGACATTATAAGGGTCAGACTTGATATGTGGTGTAACTATGTTTACAGGCTGATCCTGTTAAGACACTGCATTTTCTGTCATAGAATTTATCATTCAGTGGTAAGAATATGCTTCTTTTCACAGATGAGAGTATTCTGTCCAGAACACTAAATGGTCACACAGATACAGTTTGGGGACTTGCATTTAGTATCCCAAAGAACCGCCTCATTTCTTGTTCAGCAGATGGAACTGTTAGGTTGTGGGATGCAACTGCGAATCCAGCGTGTGTGAGTACATACAACAGAGATAAGGGTGAGTAAAAGCTTGGGAGTCAAACATGTGGTGCCTGTGGGATGATTGGAAAAAGGGATACAAGAGTAAGGCTACATTTTTGGGGTGCGTATGTCGAAGTAGGGAGCTGCCTTCTTCTGGAAGGGGAGACATGGACCATCTAGTGGAATGGAAGAGATTCAGGGTTACTGCCCTCCAAACAGGGGTGCGCCATCTGCTAAAGGCTGATAGCCCTTCCCCTCATTAAATCTGGAGCTGTTATACCTGAGCCAGATCAAGATGGATTGTAGAATAAGATCTAATGCAAACAAGGAAGAATTAAGAGATGGCAACAACTGCAGATACTGGAGTCAGAGACAACACAGTGTGGAGCTGGAGGAACACAGCAGGTCAGGCAGTATCAGAGGAGCAGGAAGGTTTTGGGTTGGGACCCTTCATCAGAAAAGGGGTTTCTGAAAAAGACAGCCAGTCTTTTTTTGAACCTTGCGCCAGATGAAAGCATCCTAAGTTACGTGGGCCCAAGGTGATTTGTACAGCTCAGCTACAGACTACATTAGCCATTGAACTGGCAGGGGACTTCAATTTAGATGATATTAAATACTACCATTTATCAAATGTCTGCAGTTGATGTTAGTAATACAACTACAATGCCCTGAAGTCTGCAAGATGAACATATAGTAACATACTTTTTGTGGTGAATTTGAATCTAGTTATAGATTGTTTTATGCTCTCCAGAAAATGGGATTCCTACCTCTGTTGCCTTTGTGAGTGATCCTGATCATGCTGTAGCTTCCTTCACGAATGGTGATGTGATCATATATGACCTGCAGGCATTACAACCAGTAATGACCCTGGATTCTAAAACATCTGACACTGGTAAGCTGACAGACAGGGGCTAGTAAGGAGGAGCTGCAAACCTGCAAGTGAGTCCTGTCTTGCTCATAGAGTTCCTAATCTTAACCTTCAATTATTTGCTCCTTCTACATGGAGTTATTTTTCTTGCATTTTTCTGGGATGTTTGTGAAACGTGTATTCGGATTGCGTCAGCTAGGCAGTAAGGCTATATATGGTCTCCTTTTAACTTCTGTCTCTGACAAAAGCATGCATAAGTTATGTAAATTTACCATCTACTAAAAACTTTCCAGAAATTGCATCCTTTTGAGCCATAACATTGCTGCAATTTCATCACAGATATTAACAATGTTTTTGAAGTAATTGGAGGAAACCAAATTGAGGCTTTGGAGGAGGAAAAAATAGATTTATGAGAATACTAACAGAGCTGGAAAGTTATAGTGGTTCAGAAATATTAAACAGGCTTATTCCTGTAGGAAAGAGAAGGCTGAGGTGCATCCAAATAGGCTTTCAGGATTATGAGAGGGCTTGATAAGCTAGACGCAGAAGATGTTTACCATTTCTTGTGGAACACTAATAAATCATAGGAAATTTAAGCAAATTTCTCCTGTGAATACTTATAACATGGATCTTGCCACCATTGGGAGTGGTTGCGCTAAATAGAAGTATTTAATAGGAAGGGAAACAAACAACTGAGGGAGAAAGAAATAGAAAGACACATTGATAGGGTTAGACAGAAAACAAAATGAGGACCATAAAGACTGGCAGGGATCAGTCAGACTGAATGGCCTGTTTTGATATACATGGAATGAAAGAAATTGGTTTCTCCCAGCCTTGAGAATTATGGATGCGGATGATCACCATACTGCACACTAAAGCAAGATGAAAGTACTATTGTAAATCCCTACACCCTCTTAATGTACGAGATGTAGATATGCATGGAGAGAAAGCAGGAGCAGGATACTGAGTTGGATGATCAGCCATGATCATATTGAATGATGGAGCAAGCTCAAAGTGCCAAATGGTCTCCTACTCCTATTTTCTGTTTCTATGAATTCCAAAATAATATTAGACTTTGAATTACAAAATCTGGTTGAATTAACTGCATTTTTCTTTCTCTCTCTCTGCAGCTGCTAATCAAATTAACCGTGTTGTCAGCCACCCCAAGTTACCAATCACTATTACTGCACATGACGACAGATGTATTCGGTTCTTTGATAACAAGACAGGTAAATCAGCAAATTTATCTAATTGTTTATTTGGAGGATATAGATGTGTAGAAGAAGTTTACTGAATTGTTCTGGACAGTGCAATTTGTAGCCTGTACACAGATAAAGACAAGAGGCTAGAAATTCTTATCAAGTAACTTGCTTTCTAACGCTCTAAAGCCAGACCACAATCTACAAAGCAAACGTCAGGAGTGTGATTGAAACACCTTGCTTGCCTGGATGAATGTAGCTCTAACAACACTCAAGAAATTTGACACTATCCAGAACAAAGTCTGCTTGATTGGAACCATGTCAACAAACATTCACTTCCAACACAACATTCTCAGTTGCAGCAGTATGTACCAACTGCAAGACGCGTTGCGGAAATTCACCAAGGCTTCTGAGACAGCACTTTTCTAACACATGTCCATGACCATGACCATCTAGAAGGACAAGGGCAGCAGATACATGGGAACACCACCCCCTGTAGGTTCCTGTCCAAGCCACTCACCATCCTGACATGGAACCATATCACCTTTCTTCACTGTCACTGGGTCAAAATCCTGGAATTCCCTTCCCAAAAGTGCTGTGGGTAGACTGCAGCGGTTCAAGAAGACAGCTTATCATCATCTTGAGGGTACCTAGAGATTAGCAATGCCCAGATCCTGTGAATGCATTGAGATGGGAAGGATTTAGAAGTGGAGTGAGTTGGCAAAATCTGGCTGCTGAAAATGACATAATGAACAGTGCTTTTCACATACTTGAAGCGTGGGCTTTGATATTTCTTTATAATGTGAATGACCCAGTAAAGGGCCAAACTTAATAGGTTAGGTAGAGAAATATCCACCTTTAACATACCAAGGAAAACAATTGGGCGTAGCTTTAAAGTCCTTTGACAATCAAAATTTACAAATCCGTTTCCTGCTTAGTATCAAACTTTGTTGAATGGCTTGAGAGTTTGAATATCTGAAATGAAACATCTGCTTTCCTTGTGGGTGTTCACCCTAATCTGATTTTGGTGGAAATTGTTTTAATTGCATTCTTCCAGGATTGCTTCCTGAGTTTTAAGTGTACTTTGGCCCAGTTTTTAAACATTAGGTGGGAGTATCAGGCAGCAGCTCTGAATCAGACGACCGTTCAGACTTGGGGAAGGAAGAGGGAAAAAGAAATCTGATAAACCAAATGGATGGGGACAGTAGAGGGCAGAGATTGAAAAATATGAAGAGCTGGATAGACTAATATTTTTCTGTGATGTTCTTTAATTCACCTGCGATAGGAAAAATGATCCATTCGATGGTTGCCCACTTGGATGCAGTTACCTCTCTTGCTGTTGATCCTAATGGAATTTTCCTGATGTCAGGGAGTAAGTATCACTCAACTACCTTTGCATAGCGATTGTTTGTTGTGTTGTATTCTGCAGTCTGTCAAAGACGAGGGAAAAAGCCCTGACTGGAGTATTGCTGATTTTTAAGAAAAGGGCATTTTTTGCAAAGCTTTTTACATTGCACTCATCAAGATGATTCTGCTTGACGCCAAATTATTATTCTCCATTTGTACAGTATAAATGTTATTTTCCTTCTACACTGTTATTTCTTATAAATTGTCCTGATGTGTGCAAAGTGAAAGGCCTCAAGGAAGTGTCTCTTTCTTTCAGCAAGAGTGGTAAAGTAAAAACAGACTCAACACTTCAATCAGCTATGACCTTACTGAATGGATTACAGCTGTCATTTCATATACCAACATCTACACCACCAGAAACCAGATTAAATAGTCATTTATCTCATTACTGTTTGAAAATTGACTCCTGTGCTTGCCTGTCTGATAGTGGTGATCATGCCTCTTTGGCTGTAAAGCAATTTGGAAGTGTGATTTTGAAAAAAAGAAATGCTTTTTCCTTTTAGTTTCCATGGAAATATGCAGTGTTCAAATTCTTGAGTGTGCCCAATTTAAACAGGTCATGACTGTTCAATACGGCTCTGGAACCTGGACAACAAGACCTGCGTTCAGGAGATTACAGCGCACCGGAAGAAATATGATGAGGCAATCCATGATGTCACCTTTCACCCGAGCAAAGCCTATATTGCCAGTGCAGGAGCAGACGCCCTCGCCAAAGTATTTGTATGACACAATATCACCTCTTGGCTCTCATTCCTGTGAGCAGGTGAGCTTCAGCACTGCAAAACTTTTTTTTTACTCTTCTATTTACAATGATGGGATATAGAGTTTGGGGCAGTGAGTGTGCTAAGCTGCACACTTGCTTGGGAGCACAATGGTCGAGGTACAGTACAACAAAGGTCAAGGCTGCTGACAAGTTATCTGTCAAAGTACCGCACAAAAATGTTAAACATATCCCAAGTTGAGCTAAGCTATGTATGCAGCAATAAATTTTGACGGGATTATTGGTTGGACCCAGTGACCTTGGTCAGACTGTACAGTTTGTTGCTAAACAATTCCTCAGAAGAGTCACTGGATCCAAGATGTTGACTCTGATTTCTCTCCCCAGGTGCTGCCAGATCTGCTGAGCTTTACCAGCAATTTCTATCTTTGTATAGTATGTTGTTTCTACTAGGTGGTTTCTAAATTATCTACTAAACTATAAAGGCAATTGAGGGCCTGCAGTTTGCTAGACGCTAAGAGTCCAGATTTTAAATAACGTTCCCACTCTTCAGGATTAATACATATGTCCGATTGATGAAGGCCCAAATAGAGTTGACTGCAGTGCTGTTCAGTCAAGTAGCCCACCAATCCTGTCTGAACTCACTCATGAGGCTTTAAGTAAGTTGATGGAAGGATAGCAGTGGCCTTAACATCTTTTACTTAGGAAAATCAAGCAATTTGTGGGGAAGGCCTGTAGCTATATACTGAATCACAAAATTATGCTAACTTTGTGGTTGGCACACTTCATTATTCAGCTCCTGTCATGAATAGGAGGCAGGTTTTAATTCTTGTCTGCCCACACTAGCTCTAGTTATGTGCCTCAGGGCAAGGATCTCTACAAGTCCCAGCCAGCAAACACTCAAAACCCAGATTTCCTGGCCTTGATTGCCCTTATATTTCTTATCCATTGGTTTTCCCACTTTTGAACTTGTGCGACTGGAGGTTTGGGCAATGTGATTTTACCTCGGCTGTGTGCGTAAGTTTTAAAAAAAAGTAAGAAATGTGGGAGGGGGTATGCCAAAGGATCTTTACACCTGCTCCTCCCTTAAGGTTGAGCATCTACCTCAACTCTAATTTTTCCCCCTGCACCATGTTTTAATGGTCGGAAAATCCTATTTCAAACACGATCCATTGTTAATGGCAGCTTCAAGTATGTGGGGATTAATGGATTTAAACTATAAGTCTTCATAATGTTCACCTATAGACTCAATGATTAAATTTGATAATTGCATTTATTAATCTCAACACTTTAAAATCCTGATTGAGAAATAAAGTCATTTCTATTTATGTGTACTCTCCCTTTTCAGTGTCCTGAATAATTGAAGTAAAAGGAATCACCTTTTTTCTCATTTGAGAAATAGAACAGCAACTTGCATCACATTATTGGAACGAGAAAATTGGCATAGTATGCACATCATACTTAATTAGCAGTGCATCAGGAATGTCCCAGAGATAATGCCTGAACTGCATTTTGTCTCGGTGTAGGAACTGGGCTGGGTATGCTGAATACAGGAGGAGCTGAGAGAACTAAATTCGAAGTTCCTCCTCCAATTTCTGTTCAGTTGCTTTTATCTCACCATGCCCATTTGTAGTTACTGGAGGGAGGATAAGTTTAGGATTGTCTATAATCATCAGCCTTTTGATACTTCCCCTCCAGATTGATATGTGTAAGATAGTCATTTGGACAAGTTAATGGAGAATTACAAAACCATAGGGGCCACATGCATGTGCAAACCCTGCTGCAAGAAACAGGGAACTTCTTATTGGAAGATCAAGTTTTTAAAAAAATTTTCTAAGAAAGATTTCGAAAAGCTCACATCTGCCTCCTGGTGGCTGAATGCAAAAGCACCTGTTCTTATGTTTTATGTTTCATTCCTTGTTCTCTTCCTTTCAGACTGGTATCTGCTCTTCTGTAAGGGTTGATCCCACATTACTCCCAGAACGGTTGCCTTTGAATCAGTGAATGAAGATAACTTACCCTCCAGCCATGAAGTTCAGGACCCTGGGTTTGCCGTCCTGGGTTGTTCTCCCTCCACGTCTTTCGTAGCAAAGCTCTATCAGGGACTTGACTTCATGGAACTCGACACAATATGTATATGTTTTAAACTTAAAAGAAAATGGATTTGGTAAATTTTGTATGAGTACCTGATCATGGGCTGTGTGGAACAAGTAAAAGAAGTCGCAGAGTGTAGGTCAGACTGTATAAAGGTGCGACAGCAATTTTTGTGCTGGCATAAGTTATTTTTTAATGTTGGACTACTTTTTTAATGCAGCCTGTCACCGGTGTGATTAGTTTTCTTTCCCTGGTCATCTTGTACCAATTTAACATTGACTTGGTGGAATATAGCAGCAGGCACATGTCACGGGGATACAGGTTCATCACTCTTTTTGTCCTATCCTTTCCCCACTAATAAGCACTGGGGGGTATTATGAGGAGACGTACACAAAGGTAGACCAAGGATCCCCAACTTGGGCTCAAAAGAATACGAATGTAATAACACATAATTAGGGGTGGCTTGTAAGTTGCCTCCCATATTTCATAATCTGAGGATCACATAGCCTGACGGTGTTGAATGTACTCTATATACAAAGGGTAGCTTTTTTAAACAAATGCACCCATTTGTCATCCTCTGGGCAATTTGGTTTAAAGCAATTTTCAGATAACCATTTTCCATGGCCTTCACCAGTTCTAAAAGGTCATTTTCTCGAGTGCTTCCTTTTGCGGCTGGAAAACCCAAGCTTTTCCAATGTTTCTTCATTATTGTGACTTTTGATAGGCGGGGACAGCCTGATTGCCCCTTTCCAATCATTCCTTGGATCTGATGAGCACTCAACAATACAGTTTAACTGTGACTTTTAAACTTTTCACACTTTCATTGACTACTGATTTGCAGTGATTGGACATGCTGAGATCAGATAACTGAGCACAGGCAGGGAATTGAACCTGGGATCTTCCTGTCTTACATGCCCAGGTGGAATGTTTTATGGCATCATGGTAAACACTGTTGTGAACTGGGTAGGGAGTGTCACAAAAATGCCTTTAGTGAAATTGCGCTGGTACAGTTTGGGAGTTTTTGTTTAGTTTAAAAGAAAGGGTGATCAGGGCATACTGCACAAATTCTACCTTTTTAGTGTTTTTCATTCTGTGGGAAAAGAATTGCTAGAACTAAAATAGTTAATGAAGGGAATGGTTTTTGGAGAGATCGGCAGTTGCAGATCTTTTGCCTCTCCTTGAGAACTCAGCATATTATACTATTGTTCCCATCCTGTTATTAAGTAATACATAGTGAGGACTGCTGCAGTGACTTCGAGAGTATTAAGATGGAAGTAATGCAAAACACTGGGCCTTCTCCCAAAATGCTGATGCAATGCATTGGGTAATTATCTCTGTCAAAATATATTTGTTCTCTCCTTGGGTTTGAGTTTGCCACTTTTGCTAAATATGATGTTTTAAAACAAGGTATTTCTAATCATAACAATGACATATGCCCTTCTGGTTAAGTTGGTTGGCAAATTCAATGCATGAAATCATGCTGGGCCACTCTCAAGAATTTGAAAACCAAAAGGAAAAAAAAATTGGGCTCTCCATCATGCTGTATCCAGGACTCATACACAATTCTTTCATCATGGGAATCATTGACCCACAGAGACACCACTCTCCAAATCCCATCCATCAACTGCAGATACCATAGTGAAGGAAGAAATGAAGCAGTGTGCTAATATTTCTAAGATAACAAGGTGTAGAGGTGTGGATGAATACAGCAGGCCAAGCAGCATCAGAGGAGCAGGAAGGCTGACGTTTCAGGCCTAGACCCTACTTCAGAAAATCATATTTCTATATTGCTCACCTATCCCTGCCTAACAGAATCACATCTGCTCCTTTGGAATGTATTAGTTGACTGCAGATAGACTAGCTTTTCTGGAAATCTGTTTCCTGAGGCCAGAGAATCCCAGAGTTAGGCTCTGTTTTGTGCGAAGTGGGTGCTCTCAGATGAGGCAACACAATTAGACCCCAACCCTCTCCCCCGAGCTATGGAAGGGAACACTAGTATCATATGCTGTCCTGATCACTCTAACTTGGTCTTGAGACTGCTTGAGTGAGTTCAGGATTGGTATTAATTCATTAATTGGTATTAAATGCTGTTCCATATTGAAATAACCTGTTAACACTCACTATCCAGACTTACCCTTGGGGGAAGTGCTGGTCAGCTGCTAGTGAAATTCATACCTCAATGTGCGAGTATCGCCTTCAGCAGAGGAGGAAAAAGGGAAGTTTTTTTTCTTTGAACTGCACTGGGTATGGTAATGACCCATCTTAGGAATCAGGTGTCAGTTATTTACCAGAAGACCCAGGATATAGTAAACTTATAATTCTGCAACATACTTTCAAATTGCAGAATGGTAATCCATTTAATCAGTCAGTACAAAGTTGTTTTTTTCTAAATGAAACTATAGCTATAATGTTTCAAAGTGAATACAATATTACATGTAAATACACGGAGGCCAGTAGCACTAAGAGGCATCCTGTTATAGCTATTTTAAATGTTGCTTGCTTTCTACAACATTACTGATAATTTTTTTGGCATCTGGCAGCGATCATTACTATTTAAAACAGAATTTTTTTTTGGAGTCTCTCAATATCTCAGTGAGTCACAATGCCATACAGTTTAGGCATGCCCTCGGTTCCATCCCAGTAAGTAGAGAGTTGGTTGGTTCTCGGCTGGGACAGGAATTGGCATGCTGTACATGAGCTAGGCAGTAGACACATTAAAAGCTGTCAGACAAAATTCCTGCTACTTATTGCTATCTAGTTGAGGAGGGTTGGAGTCATTGGAAAGCTATGACATTGGATGGATGTAGATGAGACGGGAATGTGGTGCCTACCATGTTTGATCAGCACGCCAGTTCTTACTCTTCATTTGTTAAGTTGGTAACCAAGAAGATATCTTCAAGATATCTTCTCTGTGAGCTTAGCAATGGCTTTTAAAATGGAAGGGCCTTCACTCCCTCCTGTGGTTCAAGTGGTGAAGTGCAGTTGTGTGGTTTGGTGAACCATATAGATCAGAAATGACTTGAGTTTGGTAAATTTAAGGTTTCTACAAATGAGAGATGGGGAAATTCAGACAACTTTGCTGTTTGCAAACGTACTGGAAAGAACACTTCTAGTCTTCAGGTGAAGATACTGTCTGTAATGTGCATCTGTCCCTTTGCATACACACCGCAATCAAATAGCCTGTCTACACTTTGTCAGAAAAACAGAATGGTTTTCTATAATCACGTGATAATGTCTTTCAAGACAACAGAGGATAGTGAGTACTGGCAAGCTGTGAAGAATTAGACTAGTTTTATTCAATTGCAAACTAAGCCTAATATCTAAGTTATTTTGTAAATGTGAACAAAATGCCTCAAGGTGATATTGACCTTTGTTTATTTCAGAACTAACGTTTTCTTCATGTGGCATTTAACAAATATAACCAAGCAAACGTAGCAATCTAGGAAGCGAAAATCAACATAACAAATACAATTCAAATGAAGACTTTGACATTGATTTTATATATAATATATATATATATTTTCGGTTCATTTATATTGTAAGTGGTATAAAAACTGTTCTTTGGCATTCAGAATGACATTCTATTCAGTGGGACTTGTCCAAGGCTTTTGTGTTCATGAGCCATAGAGGTGTGGCTCGTGGAATCATAGAGCCATTTGGAAAGTTTAAACTCCTTTTCCCACCTTTCTGAAGCTGTTGAAGTTGGCAGCCTAATGTTCTGATTTCGGTTTCATCCCTCAGTGAAGGAAGAGCTCCATGAATGGACTTCCTCCAATTCTGTGGACTCAAACCTATGAATACGGCAAATGTGAAATGTGGGTACAAATAAGGTTGGATTGTCTGGTCTCATGGATTGTGCTTTGGACATCCCTGCTGTATAGGATGCACTTCCCAGTCAGAGACCTTCTGACTTAAGCCCCTTTGCTCTTCGAATTGTTACACCTGTTATTAAACTCCTGTCGACAAGATTCCTGAATGTACACTCCCTGGCAGTTTTCACAAATGTTTAATAGCAGGCAAGCAGGCTGGCTCAGTCTGTGCACTGGGAGCAAAATGTTACTTGGAGCAATCTCGAGAGCAGGGTCTTTATACAGGACTGTATTTGTAAGGATCAACTGCAGGGGGTTACTTTGAATTTTGAGAAGAAAGATCATTTGGACATTTGGCACTTTCGGTTGGGTCTTGCAGAATTTGGTTAACATTGTAAGCAGCCAGGATCATTTGACACCAGAATCTTTGGTGACAGGAATTTAGTGCTTGTAAACAGGAAATTAAAGATGGCATTGGGATTTTGTCAAGGGAATGAAACATTGATCACTTAAATCCAGTTTAAGTGGATTTCAGTTTATATGTTTTAATTCTGAATGTTTAGGTTTACTTCTTTGAGACCTTGTCATCAGCTTCCTTCTTGATGTTATGTTAGATAGGCCCCAGTGTGATAATGAAACAGAGCACAGTCAAAGAAAAGTACAAACAATTATTCAAAGATGGAACAAAGAGATTTGATTGGTAACTATCTTGAAGACTTTTTCAGAATTTGTTGTTGCCCCTATTTTATAAGAAAGCAGAAACCATTAACATTCTTCAAAATGTACCTGATAGGAGATGTGTTCTCAAAGTTCGGGCTAGTCATTTTATTTTCTGTCTTGGGTGAGGGAAAAGAGGCATGCTAGCATTTTGGAATCTAAATGTTCTAAATTCTTGTTTTTGAAAGATCTTTTTGATCTCACAGCAACACCCCAAAAGATGTATGTGCAATTTCTCAAAACTCACCTCTTGATAATTTTTTGAGAAGTTCTCTCTTTAAAGTCATTATCAGTGTTGTACTTGGTTCTTTGGTGGCTTTTTTTGCCAAGCTTCAAGGCAGAAATCTTCAGGACTGGCCCTACTATTCTCCCCTCTCTGAATTTCTCTTTTTGTAAAGTACACAGCCTCCACCAAACTGAGCAATTAGCCAAATTTTGAGAATCAGCCTTGTGTTCAGTTTACTACGTTCATAATGTTCTAACGTACTGTCAACAATGTCTGCAGTTAGCTATTTGGAGTCATTGAGGCATACAGCACAGATAAAGGCCCTTCGTGTCTGTGCTGTTTAGAAACAAACACCTAACTGTTCTAACCCCATTTTCCAGCACTTGGCCCATAGCCTTGTATGTCTTCACATTGCAAGTGCACATCTAAATACTACTAAAATGTTCCGAGGGTTTCTGCCTCTACCAGCTTTAGAGTTGGTGAGTTCCAGATTCCCACCACCCTCTGGGTGAAAAAAAATCCCTCACAATGTCTCTAAACCTCCTGTCTCTTACCTTAAATCTGTGCCCCCAGTCATTGATCCTTCCACATCCATCCTAACTATGCCCGTAATGGTTGTATACATCTCAATCATGTCCCCTCTCCACCTCCAGTTTACAGCATAAAGAAACTGTAAAGCTGCCTTTGTTTTTAAGAAAGTTCATGTTGCTGTCCTGAACATCTAATTAAAAACTAATTAATCTGTATTACCTTGCATTTGTGTTTTTTTTAAGTAAATGGTTGGCAACCTGAACGTGGTGCAAAAGAGTTTGTCCACGGATTGTTATCGTTGTTAGCTGTCCATTATGCTGCTGTCAAAAACTTGCTGATGCACATAACTTCAAGAAGAAGTCCTTTTTTTGTACAGACCCCCACATATTAGACCTGGTTAAAAATGGCTAGTGGGAGCCCAGTCGAATTCTTTTCCAGTGTTTAACTGTCAAATATGAAATCCTGAAAAATGATAGTTATTACATAATTCCACTTATTGTTATTTTCCACCTGCTATTTCTTTTCTAAGTTGGGAGGTGTTTGGTTCTTAAGACAATTACTTGCTTTGACCAAGGTAAGGCTTTTTTAGTTAGTTGGAGCAATTAAACCCTTTTTCACTCAAAAAAAAGTCTGAAATTTCCCAGCACCATTAAACTTGGGAAGAAAGTTTACTGCTTAGAGAATCCTTTGCTGTAATGCCTACAACTTGGTTATATATATTGTTCGCATGAATTGTTATCTCCTAGGTCTCAATTTGGTAGCTGGCTGGCTTTTTAACAATTTCTCGCCAAATGATTCTGCCCCTTTCCACTAGTCCCCGTAAAACTCAATATTACTAGAGCCCTACATCACTGCCAACAATAGCAAACTAATTCTGAAAAATTCTGGTTTGAAACAATGTTGTGTGCAATTTTAAAAACAAAAAACACAAATCAATACAGGACTTTGGAAAATGAGAGACTGGGGTCTTGTTTGCAGGTGCTGAGTGTGTGACAGGGTTAAACTCAATTGCTTTTTATTAAAGAAAAGTACTTTTTCCTTCCTCTACAAATATATTGCAAAGGAACTGTATATTGTGTAAAATTTTAAGTGATATTTTGTACATCTCACTATCTCAAATAGTTGTGTATTTATCAAAAGACTACTGTAACTCTTTTTTATGGCACTTGTTTTTCATGTCTATTTATTTTACTTTTGTCTTAATTAATCAGTGATGTTCTGTATGTGAAAGGTCTGAAAATAAAGTGTTTGTTTTCTACATATTCTGTCATACTTGAGCAACTGCATTCAAAGTATCCTTGGCGTAACCTTCCAGTAGTTGTTGATTAGAATGTTTGATATTTTTCCTTTATAAACACGATTCTATATTAGTTGGACTCTGCAATTACACAGTTACAGGTAACTGTTTACATATAAGCTTTTTTTCATTCTAAATGTTTATATGGGTTCATTGGCCCACGTTCCTGTAGAAGTATAAGCAAAAACCATAACAGGAAAGTATGTATATACAACCTTATAAAAATGTATGGATGTGTCTGTATTTACAATAATGAGTGATTAGAGGATCACTGAGGCAGAATACCTTTTAACAGTGGTTAAACTGCAACAGTGCTGTTTAAAATTTTCCAGTCTTGGCATCTCTTGCATTTAACTGTGTAAAATTCTTGTTTTTTTTTGTGCGCTTGTGCAAAATGAGAACTTGTAACTGAGTGCTTAGTCAGATTCACGCTTGAGTGCAATACTGAGGGAGGGCTGTTTTGTCATCCTGCTGGTGAGTTGAGAAATAGACACTCATGTACCTGATACACTTGTTCTGATGGTTGTAAAAATGCCATGAAACTATTTGCAGAAAAGCAGAATGTGCCCTATCACCCTAGCCGACATTACTCTCTCAGACACCATGAAAACAAAGAGTGATTGATTCTCCATCCTATTGCTATTTCAAGCATTACTACCATATTTGCCGACATTCTAACGGTGGCTGGACTTCAAAGAAATTCAATGTGTCCCGCTCACCCAGCTCTTGTTCTCACTGATGTACATTGGCCCTGATCTGGCAATGTCTCAGTTTTAAAATTTTCTTCCTTGCTGTCAAGATCCCCCATGATATCACCCTGCCCTACCTCTTGCCTCCTCCAACTGTACAATTTTTCTTGAACACACTTTTTTGTCATTTCTGACCTGTTGTAATTCCCCATTTCCATTACTCCATTGTTCACGGCTGTGATTTCAGCCATTTAGGCCTCAATCTCTGGAATTTCTCTCTCAACCTTCCTGCCTCTCCTCCTTTTAAGTTGGTCAGCAGTTCTAGTATGTACTTTGTCACATTTTGTTTGATGACCCTCCTGCAAGTGCTTCAGGATATTTTACTACATTAAAGGTGCTACATAAATGCAAGATAAGTTATATATTTATGCAGTGCCTTTTGAGTTTCTTCTGTGATGGGTGTAAGTCTTCAAGGCATGCAACTATTTAGTAGTGAGACAAATTGTCATGTTTCAGTGGCTGAAAGCTGCCATGAGCAACTGAACAAGCTCTGCTGCTATAAATGACCTGAGCACTGTTTCCTGTGTATATGTTCATAGTGACACGCCAGATAAAACCATGAACGAAATAAGACATTTTCTTTTCCCTTTCCCTTCAGATGTGTGCAGTTATAGAATATTGAGCCAAATAGAGAATTCGAGACAGTGTACAATTTTTCTGTTTGTTGAATTAATAGACCTGGGCCTCAGCAGCGGTTGTAAGATGTTTTATCGACAAGGAGGTCCTGCTTCTGATTACCACCTCAAATACGCCTGGATCTCTGATGAAGAATATCTGAGCTTCGTGTGGGAAATGATTACCTAAGTGGGGATGACTAGGACTAGGACGAGGAGATGTCCCTGCTCATGATCAGTGCTGAGTGAATGATGCTGAAAGTTGAGAGATGTATTAATACATCAGATGAGGGAGGACCTGCATGATTTAATTGCTTGAAGCTACATTCACAAATGGTAGTATCAAGATACCTCCTGTAGACTTCGGAGGGTTTTTCGCACGACATATACAAATTTGTTTTGAATCTGCTGACAAAATTGTACCCCACTGTTTCTCTTGGCAGCCCATACTATATGTTCACCTATCTTCTGCCCAATTTATTCATTTTCTCAACGTCTGCCTTCCAAATCCCTGTACCTTTTTAAGTTAAAGCTACTATCAGCAACTTGAGATTGCACATTTTTATTTTTGCCAGTTGCAGTGTAGATGAGACTAACAAGGGTGTATTATTGCCCATTCCTCGTGAGCTAACTGCATGCCTTTTTTAGTAAGAACATTAGAAATTGGAGCAGGAACAGATCATCCAGCACTTGGAACCTGCTCTGACATTCAGTAATGCCATGGCTAATCTATCTCAACTTTAATTTCTTCTAATTTTCTTGACAGCCTCAAATCTTATTGGTCTCTGTCTTAAATAGACTCGGCAGAGTCAACAGCTGTTTATGTGGCAAATTCTAAACATCCATAATTTTTAAAAGAAATTACTAAATACAAAATGCAGTTTACAATGGAGCCAACTTGGTAGTCCGAAATTGGAGTCACGTTATTCTGACCACAGTTAAGAGTCAAGTTTCATGCCCTCGACGACAGCAGTAAATGTTAGGATTTTCCAACGCGAATTTGATTCTGGTGTCAACCCACAAATAGCCAGTTTTAAATTTGATCACACAACTCGCCACAGTAGGATTTGAGATTGTGTTATTCACTGGCAGCCAATGCATTATTGCGCATTTTTATATATGTGCGGCAAGAGACTACTTAGTAATTCTAGGCAATCACAAATACAAAAGAACCTTAAATCACAAAGCCCCTGTTGTGCACTGAAATGTAGAGCGTTTTTGTTCTCTGCAATATTACAGGTGCCAGTTGGTATTTACATTTTGTGGTTATAACTTCATGTACAACACACTTGCTGCTTGGTCAATCATTTGTGAAGCAGTGTAGAAAAAAATAGATTTACTTTTGTTTATTACTGTTTGCTAGGTCATGCAGAACCAGCTGCTTAGCCAGACTAGAAGTAGGGGACATAGCCTCAAACCTAGAGCCGGGTCTTTCAGGAGTGAAATTAGGAAGCATTTTGTGTTAGAAGTTTGGAATGCTGTTCCACAAATAGCAGTTGATGTTAAACAAAATGTTAGATCTAAAATCTGAGATTAGTTAGATTTTTGTTAACCAAAGATGTTTAAATATTTGGAGCAAAGGAAGATATGTGAAGTTAGGTGGAATATCAGTCATTATCTCATTAAATGGCAGTGTTAACTTAGAGATGAATGATCTCTTGTTCCTCTGATCCTAGCATAGGTCTGTGTTAAAGGGCTGTGAACTGAGCTCACAAAGTAAATGTGTGTGGGTCCCTTCAAGCCACAAAGTGATCTAGTATAGATACTGTATACTAGAGTATCTGCCTTTCTGGTATAGTTGCACGAATCTTGCTGAGCAACCCATCTGAGGTTTATTACATTACTGCAACTATAACAGGCCATGTGATCATGGTTTCTAACAATCTCTATAGTACGCCAGCCCTAGGGCTGTCTCATACAAGTCCTTTCGTTACTCTCCAGAGGAGAGATTGAGCAGTTAAGGCCTGTACTCACTAGAGTTTAGAGGAATGAGAGGAGGTTTAATTGAGGTACATAATATGCTAAAGGGGTCTAACAAAGTAGACACAGATATTTCTCTTATGGAAACATCCAGAACAAGGGGTCAATTTCAGGCTAAGGAATGACAGATTTCAGAATACTTGAGGAAGAATTACTTCTCAAATAGTCATGAATCTATGGGATTCACTACCTCAGACTGGTGGATACTGAATTTACTGAAGACTCCATTCTCCCAGTTCCTCCATTCCCATCATGTATTTTCTGAAGAGGCCAACTTTGACAAGGGAGCCTCCAAAATGCCCACCTTCTTCAACTGAGGATTCCCCAGCACCGTTGACAATGCTTCTCAAACGGGCGTGACCCATCTCCTGCACTTCTGCCCTCACTTCCCTCCCGCAACAGCGACAGGTTTCCCTTTGTCCTTACCTACCATTCCACCAGCATCCACATCCAGAAGATCAGCTGCCATTTCTGCCACCTCTAGAGAGATGTTACCACCCGATACATGCCCTCCGCTAATGAAATGTGAGGCTAGGTAAACACAGCAGGCCCAGCAGCATCTCAGGAGCACAAAAGCCGACGTTTCGGGCCTAGACCCTTCATCATAGACTCCTGAGATGCTGCTGGGCTTGCTGTGTTCATCCAGCCTCACATTTCATTATCTTGGATTCTCCAGCATCTGCAGTTCCCATTATCACATCCCCTCCGCTCCCTTGTTTGCCTTCCACAGGGACCGTTCTTTCCTAGACACCCTGGTCCACTCTTCCTTCACTCCTGACACCCTCCCATGGCCCTAAGGTACCTTCCCTGCAACTGCCAAAGATGTAACACCTGCCCATTTACCTCCTCCCTCCTCAGTATCCAAGTGCCCAAATGTACCTTCCAGGAGAAACAGCACTTCCCACAATGTGGTCTCCTCTACTTTGGGGAAATGAAGTGTAGACTGGATGACTGCTTCACAGTACAGCTACACTCTGCTTGCAAAAAAGGAAGCAGAGCTTCCAGCACACCATTATGTTCCCTCACCAACATTTCTGTCCCAGGCTTGCTGTAGTATTCCAGTGAAGCTCAGCACAAGCTGGAAGAACAAAATCTCATTTTCTGCTGGGAGTCCCTGCAGCCCTCTAGACTTGATATTGAGTTCAATAATTTTAGGGCCTGAACTCTCCCATGTCCTCGGCCCCACCCCACCCACCAGGAACAAAAACAAAGTTGCTGGAAAAGCTTAGCAGGTCTGACAGCATCTGTGAAGAACAAAACACGTTAATGTTTCAGGTCCGGTGACCATTCCTCAGAACACCAGAGCTTGTTATCACAAAGCCTGCCATTACCCGTTACGTATTGTTAGCCACTAACAGTCTCAATTGACAGTTGTTCACTCTCCTTGCCAGATTGTTATCCACTCCTTTGTCAATCCAACTGTTCTTCTGTCCCTCTCTGGCTCTCTCTACCTATCGTTTACTCCTTCCATACTTCGCCGCCGCGCCCCCCCCCCCCCCCCCCTCCACCCACCCACACTATTTTCTGCATATAAACTGACACGTTCTTAACTACCATCAGTTGAGAAAGGATCACTGGACCCAAAACATCAACTCTGATTTCTCTTCGCCAATGCTGCCAACAGACCTGCTAAGCTTTTTCCAGCAATTTCTGTTATTATATCACTGTAGATGGTGCTTATTGCATTCAATTAAATATTAATCATTTCAGACCCATATACTACAAATGTAAAGTTTAGTTGCATGTTTCCATTGACTTACATGTTCCTTCGGCTGCAAAAAAAACAGATGCCCCACATGTTAGAGATAACGGGAACTGCAGACGCTGGAGAATCCAAGATAATGAAATGTGAGGCTGGATGAACACAGCAGGCCCAGCAGCATCTCAGGAGCACAAAAGCTGACATTTCGGGCCTAGACCCTCCATCAGAGAGGGGGATGGGGAGAGGGTTCTGGAATAAATAGGGAGAGAGGGGGAGGCGGACCGAAGATGGAGAGAAAAGAAGATAGGTGGAGAGGAGAGTATAGGTGGGGAGGTAGGGAGGGGATAGGTCAGTCCAGGGAAGATGGACAGGTCAAGGAGGTGGGATGAGGTTAGTAGGTTGCAGGAACGGCAACTCATATTCCGCTTGGGAACCCTGCAGCCCAATGGAATCAATGTGGACTTCACCAGCTTCAAAATCTCCCCTTCCCCCACCGCATCCCAAAACCAGCCCAGTTCGTCCCCTCCCCCCACTGCATCACACAACCAGCCCACCTCATCCCTTCCCCCCACTGCATCCCAAAACCAGCCTGTCTCTGCCTCCCTAACCTGTTCTTCCTCTCACCCATCCCTTCCTCCCACCTCAAGCCGCACCTCCATCTCCTACCTACTAACCTCATCCCGCCTCCTTGATCTGTCCGTCTTCCCTGGACTGACCTATCCCCTCCCTACCTCCCCACCTATACTCTCCACCTATCTTCTTTTCTCTCCATCTTCGGTCCGCCTCCCCCTCTCTCCCTATTTATTCCAGAACCCTCACCCCATCCCCCTCTCTGATGAAGGGTCTAGGCCCGAAACGTCAGCTTTTGTGCTCCTGAGATGCTGCTTGGCCTGCTGTGTTCATCCAGCTCCACACTTTGTTATCTGCCCCACATGTTACTTAAATTTTGCATCACATGTAATTAGTAGCACAGAAGGTGTGTATTTAACCCAACTATAAATGTTAGATATCAAATTACATATTTGCACCTCTTTCCAGGAAAATAATCTTTTAATTCCTTGTTAGATTCACTAGTAACACATATTTATAGCCTTTAATTTTGGACTTAAGATGTGTGGAACATGAAGAATCAATGTGCTAAGAATCATACTTTTCATATCCACAAGCTAGTTAAATTCAAACAAGCCAAGCTCAGTGAGTAAGATTGCAGAAGGGGCAGCAGACAGATGAGAACACCACCTGCAAGTTCCCCTCAACTGCACACATCCTGACTTGGAGATACATTAGTCATTCCTTCACTGCTGATGCAGTTGAAATCTTGGCACTGCTTCTCAGCAGCGCTGTGGTTCTACCTACACTACAGGAGACTGCAGCAGCTTAAGAAAGTTGCTCACCACCAGCTTCTGAAGGGCAGTTTAGGACGTGTAATAAATTCTGGCCTAGCTGCTCAAAAAAAAAATGCATCAGCACATCTGGTGACATTTGTATCTTATGATCATTCATGTGCAGTTTCTGTTTTGTAAACTTTACGGCGAAGCTCACATTCTCTGACCAGAAGAGGGTGCTATTGTCTGATAGAAAAACTCTCTCATAATAAAAAAACCTTTTTATTATTCAATGTTCTCCATTCTGAAAGTAAAGGTTCATTGGCATGCAGTTTTATAATACTTAAGCTGTAGTTGGAACCATTTGTGGTGATCAGCCAAAAGCAATTCCAATGCTTTCCTGGACAGTGTCCTTAATCTTGAGCTTCTCCAAAACTTGCAGGAAGTTCCATTTGCCACTGATGCCTTGTTCTTGTTGATCTGAAGAGCGTCCTGGTGTAGCAACGTTACAATTTTTTTTTAATGATCACTCAAGATCAGTGGAAGAATTTTGTTGCCTCAGAAGAACTCCTGACATCAGGATAGGGTGTGGGTGGATATGTGACAGTGATGAAAGGGAAAAACTTAATAGAAAAATTTCATCTCCACACCTTAATTTTCCTGACTTCTGTAGTTCTGCTGCAGTTGAGGAATTGGCTGCTTGAGGGCTCAATATAGATTACTCCTCCAAATCCTATAGTGCCATCCTTCAATGCAACCTTTTCACAACTGTTATGTCCTCCTGGCTGCCTCAAGAAGGGTCTAGGCCTGAAACATCGGCCTTCCCGCTCCTGCTGCTTGGCCTGCTGCATTCATCCAGCTCTACACCTTGTTGTCTCAGATTATCCAGCATCTGCAGTTCCTACTATCTCTCTCAAGATACCACCATGTAGTTTAAATGCTCACCTGCTGAGTTTCCTGTAAGAGAGATAATAGGAACTGCAGATGCTGGAGAATTCCAAGATAATAAAATGTGAGGCTGGATGAACACAGCAGGCTCTCTGATGAAGGGTCTAGGCCCGAAACGTCAGCTTTTGTACTCCTGAGATGCTGCTTGGCCTGCTGTGTTCATCCAGCCTCACATTTTATTATCTTGGAGTTTCCTGTAAGTGTTGGCAAACATCAGAGAGGTGGAGATAAGATTCCCCTCCTACACAGTAGCAATCAGGACAGTTTTAGATGAGCTGTCTATGTACACCTCTTATTGCTTTAATTTTCAGCTTTCAACCTATAAAATTGGATTTGCATTTATATTTTCATCGTGTCTGGAAATTTTAAATATTTTGCATCAGTGACCATACTTCAAAAGCAACACAGGAAACACAATTGCAAATTTGTGTGCAGCAATAGAGCACAAGCAGAAATCTAAAAAATGACCAGATAATCTGTTGGCTGAAAGTTGAGTACTGATTACGATAATGGGAATTGTTCTCCAGCTCTTTGAATTTTTATTTTTTTTCTGACTACCTGAAGTGGCATACTTTAACATACTTTGGCATCTTATCTAAAAGCCATCTCCAACAGTGCAGCACTTCCTTGGCACCAGACTTGGAGTGTCAGCATAGATTTTGTGGTCTATTCTGTGGACTGGTACTTGAACCCACAATCTTTTGACTCGGAGGTAAATACCTCCGAGTCAAAAGATTGTGGGTTCAAGTACCACTCCTAGGTGATCCTAGGTGAATTTCTTAGAGTGATAATGTGTCCACAGCTCCTAGAAACCAAATTTAACTTTATGCATGAAGTAACTGGGCTATTGTACGCCAGGCTGAAGCCTTATTAATTAAGATATGCACTAGAAATATTACAGGATAAAGCTGTCTCCATGAATGCTGCCAGACCTGCTGAGTCTCATCAGCATTATCTGGGTGTGTGAAGGGTATAGATATGTGCTGTGAATCTTTTGAACCAGGGGAACATTCTGTGATGGTTAGTAGACTGTAATCCAAGTTAAAGTACTGAACAATTTTATTATCAGTAATTAAATTTGCAAAAGCAAAACAATTCAACATTTTCAATTTCAAAAGCATTTAACTCTATGCTTTAAAATTTGACACCGTGGCACAAAATATTAGGGTGACTGACTAAACATTTTCATTGAAAAGTAGAGTTTTAAATAATTACAGATGCTGCAACAAGTAGGATAAAAAATCCCAACAGTGCGGATAGAGCCCATTCAGCCCCCCAAGTGTGCACTGACCCTCCGAAGAGCATCCCACCCTCTTCCAATTGTTAATCCATCTAGCGTGAACACTACAGGGTAATTTAGCCCAGCACATCTTTGGATTGTGGGTGGAAACCAGAACACACCCATCCAGAGAGAATGTGCAAACACAACACAGACAGTCACCTGAGGGCAGAATCAAACCCAGATCCCTGGCACTGTGAGGCAACAGTGCTAACCACCATGCTTACCCTTTGATATATTTGTCATTATCAAACAATCTTTTTGTCAGAGCATCTGAATCCAAAGTGCCTGTGGAGAATCTACAGTCTAATGGTCATGGGGGTCTCCTAATTAGATGACCTGTATTCATACCTCGAGCTTCAGAAACAATATTTTTCCATGGAGAGTTGCAGCTTGCTATCAAGACACAGGTCAGGCAAACTCAACACAAAAAGGAGCGAGCGTGGGCCTTTTGGCCCTTTGAATCTGCTCCACCATTCTACATCATGGCCGAAATCTTGAAAGACAGAATTTCTTACGGAGTGATAATGTGTCCACAGATCATCGCTTACCTGAAACTGACAAACTGGCCTAACTGAGAATGGGGACTGACAAAGCTGCAGTGCATTTTTCTCATCCTGGTTTTAGTAGGAGTGTTATGATGGGAGCTGGTGTTTAAAAGTGACCTTACTGGTCTTTCAGGAACAGCAGCTGCATCTTTGGAACTTACTCAGCCCGGCACTGCAGAACAACTTAGCTATTGACTGAATAATCTAATGTAGGTTATTGTTTTGGGGGTTTTGATTACAACTCAGTTTGAGGAACTGGGCAGTGTCTCATTGTTAGCAATGATGGCCAGTCATTCTTGGGAGCTGGTTCCTTGCCAGATGGGATTGGAAATCATTTGTCTCCAGTGGAGGAGGAGTTCGCACTTGTATGGGAAAGCATTATCCTTAATACAACCTCGGGAGAGCTCATTCAATGTTATTGTTTTGGGGAAAAAACACTATTATTACTCTGTGGAACAATGCATCAGAATTGCATGATTTTTTTTCTCTAGACTGGATTTGCTCCAGTGCTTTCTTAATCTTTCTCTTTATCTCCAAGTATCACTTCATCTGAAATTCTACCACCCATCCCTCATCCCGGACTATCCTTCATCTGAAATTCTACCACCCATCCCTCATCCTGGACTATCCTTGTTAAATTAGATTTTGCTTCATCCTACAGTCCCTGAAGTTTTAAACTCAGCTTTGTGTTTAAGGCATTAAATGGCCATTTCAACCCTCATCTAACCTGATTTGTCATTCAGTTAATGTCTGTTCTGTGCCTCAAATCCATTCATCCACTTTTTGATCCTTAATGCACTGACCTAATTTTTCCCCATTTCGGACATTAAAAATTACTGTTTAAAAACATTTAAAGTGTGTCCCACATGACACCATGTGGACCTGTTTCCTGTAGCTGTTCCAAACTTCTCAGAATGCAGGGAAAGAAACTGTTGACGGCATTGAGTAGAGTCACTAGTCATAAGATCATACAGTGGCTCAGTTGTTTGCACTGTAGCCTCACAGCACCAGGGACCCAGGTTCAATTCCACCCTCAGGTAACTGTCTGTGTCGGGTTTGCACATTCTCCCTGTGTCTGCGTGGGTTTCCTCCGGGTGCTCCGGTTTCCTCACACAGTCCAAAGATGTACAGGTTAGGGTGGATTGGCCATGCTAAATTACCAACAGTGTCCAGAGATGCACAGGCTAGCTGGGTTAGCAAAGGAAAAAGCAAGGTTAGAGGGTTTGGGCAGAGGTGTAGATCTTGGTGGCATGCTCTTTGGAGAGTCAGTGCGGACTTAAGGGGCAGAATGGCCAGTTTCCACACTGTAGGCATTCTATGAGAAGTAGGAACAGAACTAGGTTTTTGACCCGTGACTCCATTCCACCATTTAATGAGATCTTGGCTGATCTTAATTTTCAAATCTATTTTCCTGCCTTTGCCCCATAGTCCTTTATTTCCTTACTGATTAAAAAGACTGTCTATCTCAGCCTTGAATATACTTAATGACACAGCCCCTATGGTCTTCAGTGGGAATGAATTCTGTGCCCGCTGTCAAGCCCTGAAGAGTCTTGTTTATTTCAATAATGTCACCTCTCATGCCCCAATGAATATGAGCCCAGCCTACCCAACTTTCCTCACAAGAAACTCCCTCTATGCCTGGGATCAACCCAGCAAACCTTCCCTGACTAACTCTAATGCTAGTTTATTATTTAAATTGAGAAAAGCTGCAACACAAAAGACTTCAGGCTACTTGTTCACAAAACATAGAAAGCCAATACACAGGCGCAGTGAGTAATCAGGAGGATTAATGGAATGTTGGCTCTTATTTCATGGGGGTGGAGTATAAGGGTAGGGAAGTCTTACTGTAGTTATACAAGGTGCTGGTGAGACCACATCTGGAGTACTGTGAGATGGATGGATTTTGGTCTCCTTATTTAAGGAAGAATATTGTTTCATTGGAGACAGCTCAGAGAAGGTTCACGAGGACGATCAATGGTATGGATGGATTGTCTTGCGGGGAAAGCGAGGGAGGGAAAATTGACTAACTAGAGGATGATTAGCCCAACATCAATTATTGAAAAAAATATTGGAATCCATTATTAAGAAAGTCATCACAGAAGATTTAGAAAATCATAATCTAATCCAGCAGAGCCAGAATGGCTTCATGAAAGGAAAATCATGTTGGACTCATTTTTAAAGGAAGTCTCAATCAGTTTGGATAGAGGGGAGCCAGCAGATGTATTGTATTTGGACTTTTGAAAGGCATTTGACAAGATATCTCACAAAAGATTAAGTCAAGATAAGAGTCCATGGTTTTGGAGGTACTATATTGGCATGGATAGAGAGTTGCCTCATGGCAGGTAACAGTGAATGGGGATTAGGGGTTCTTTTTCAGGTTGGTAACCTGTGAGCAGTGGGGTACCACAGGGATCAGTGCTGGGACTGCACTGTTTGCAGTATATATTAATGACTTGAAGAAGGAAGGAAGGAATTGAATGACTGTAGCCATATTTGTGGATGACACAAAAATAGGCGGAGAGGCAAGTTGCACGAGGGATATGAGCAGTTTACAGTGAATTATTGATAGGCTGTGTAAGTTAAGCAACATGTCGGTACACAAAGTATAATGTGGGAAAATGTGAAGTTCACTTTGGAAGAGCCAGCAAATGCATAGATTATTTAGTTGAAGAACTAAAATGTTGCAAAACAAAGTGACTTGGGGATAGCTGTGCATGAAACAATAAAGCTAGCACACAGGGACAGCAGGTAATCAGGAAGGCTAATAGAATGTTAACCCTTATTTCAAGGGGGTTGGAGTATAAGAGTAGGGAAGTTTTACTGCAACTGTTCAAGGTGCTGGTGAGACCACATCTGGGCCACTGAGCAATTCTGGTCTCCTTATTTAAAGAAAGACCTCATTTCATTGGCAGTAGATCAGAGAAGGTTCACTAGAATGGTCCCTGGTATGGAGATTGGGACTCTACTCATTGGAGTTTAGAAGAATTGAGCGGTGATCTCATTGACCCTTGCAGCATTCTTGACAGAGTAAATGCTGAGATGATGTTTCCCCTGATGGGATCAGAAGGCATTGTTTCAGAATAAAAGGGGACCAGTTTAAGACTGAGAAAGGAGGAAGTTATCCTAGGAGGAGTGTGTGACTCTGGAACTCCTTGCCAAAAAGGGCTGTGAGGGAAAGGTCCTTGTCTATATGTAAGGCTAATCAGTCGGGGAATCGACAGTGACAGAAAAAGGTGGGGAAAGTGAACGCAAGGTATGTCAGAAACAAACACAGAAGTTTCTGGAAAAGCTCTGGCAGCATCTGTGAAGACACTGGATTCTGAGGATGGATGCAAATTTAACTTTGATTTTTCTTCTGCCAGACCTGCTGAATTTTTCCAGCAACTTCTGTATTTGTTCAGCAGTTTCTTTCGGTTTTAATGTTGTGTGGAATGTCACCTCAGCCATCATCCTATTTGAATGGTACTACTCCTGCCTCTATTCCTTATTGCCTTACCTTTCCTTCAATAAGGAGCACTTGGCTAAATCTGTTTTGCATTTTCAAATGGACCAACAAATCCACCTTCATGGTGAACCCTTAAACTCCAAACATTACAGAAAGATGTCCAAATGCTTCTAACCCATTAATGCTGTCCACTCTTAAATAATCACCCTGAGCCCATGAAGACCTGATTTTTTTTAACCCTGGGCATGAATTGCTTAGGAGGGAGCTCGCTGAGAATATCCAGTGGCACTTTTCACACGAGAACGACACCATCAGATGAACAAACAGCAGTGGTCCATTCAGCCCCTTCATCTTTTTCCAACTTTAGCTTAAATCACAGCTCTTTATAGTTCAACTCCCTTTGTTCCCAAAATAAAATATTTCGGATGCTGGCTATCTGAAGATAAGAAATGCTGGAGATATTTGACAGGGCAGACAGGATTTGCGGACTCAGCAAATTAACCAGTCGCAGCTTTTGGCTAGGAGGTGATGTATCCACATCGGATATAACAAGTCACAACTCCCAGAACTGCTTTATTTATTTATTCGCCTCTCCCGGTGTGTTTTTTTCTATCATTCTGCCTTCCCTCTCCACTCTTTAAACACATGTTTCGGAAGGATAATTGATCAGCTTGCTGGCCACTTCCACTTATAGAAGTTGACACTGAATAAATCGCAACCTATGCGTTAGCACAGCAAGATAGGAACTGGCTAATATTCATTCACACATATGCCTGAAACTTGCTTTCAGGAGCAGGGTTCTCCCTCTACCGTGATCTGTGGGTTCGATCCTCATCCAACGTTGGAACCTAACTGTTGCCACCAGCTGTGATCCGCCAACTCCGCATGTCTACCCAGGGTCGAACCTGAAACATGCGCCACCTCATTTTGAATAAACTGGGGGAGGACTAAAGCTTAAGTTGCGTTTCCTGCCTCGCCTACAGCTCTCCTCCACCTCGTAAATTAAGTGAGCTTTCATCTCACCCGTCTCTAAGCAAGAGATAGCTCTGTACTGAACTGTACTGTTTCAGTTGCATAGGAAGACGTGCCATTTCGGTCTTCAGTGAAATTGTGGGCGATGAATTATGAAACAAATGTGTACAAATTACCCCAGTGAGCAGGTGTGAAACAGCCAGTACCAGCGGGAGAAAATTGTAAGCCTGTATAGAGGCTGAAACGGGACGTGAACGTTTAACAACATCGCAATCATTTCCAGTTCATTGGAAGCCCCTGTTGGCCTGCCATTATTATGGTCGTAATCCGATCCACCACTACGCTGTGTAAAAACGCGTTCCAATTAAGCATGAATAAAGACAGAAGAAACCCAACATCTGCAGAGAGAGAGAGAGAAAAGAACTGAAGGGGGTGGGAAGGTGTTGATACAAAGGGAGAGGAGGAGAAATTAGAGCAGATGGTGAGAGTTCCCAGAGCGTAAGACATAAGGGAGTGTTCATGGAAGTAGAGGGGGGCTGGTGATTGAGGAGTGGGTATCCAACAGTTCAGCTCTGCTGACAGCAAGCCTATGCAAATAAGACAAGTGGGGATGAAGGGGTTGTAATTAAAATGGAGGGTGGAGTTCATGGTCCGAATTTGTTGAACTCAGTGTTGAGTCCTGAAGAAGGTAAAGTGCCTCAGCAGGAAATGAGTTGCTGTTCCTCCAGCTTGCAATGGGCTTCGCTGGATCTCGGTGGCAGGCCAGCATCTGAATGGGCTGAAATGTCACCACAGGAACAAAACTGTGGATTGAAAGGGAAAGCTAATGTCAGATTGTGCTCATTCTTCTGGACAGAGCACTCTGGAATTCCACAATTTCTGTGCTACCCACTGGATACGAATAATTTGTCGGAAGTCAAACCAGGATTCATAACAGGCAATGTTTCCCCACTCACTGGGACTATGCCAAGGAGGGCTTAAGTCTAGGAATTTGTTTTCTACAGATAAAAGGGGGCAGCACAGTGCCTCAGGGGTTAGCACTGCAGCCTCACAGCGCCAGGGACCCGGGTTCAATCCCACCCTCAGGCAACTGTCTGTGTGGAGTTTGCACATTCTCCCTGTGTCTGCGTGGGGTTCCTCCGGGTGCTCTGGTTTCCTCCCACAGTCCAAAGGTGTGCAGGTTAGGGTGGATTGGCCAGGGCATATTGCCCATAGTTTCCAGGGATGTGTAGATTAGATGGGTCATAGGAGGATGGGTCTTGGTGAGATGCTCTGAGGGTCATTGTGGACTCGTTGGGCCAAAGGGCCTGTTTCCACACTGTAGGGTTTCCAAGATGAGTTGGACCAAAGGGTCTGTTTCTCAGCTGTGTGGCTCCATGACTGGGCGAGGAAAGCCACAACTGGATGAAATGCTCACTCTGTTCCATATAAGTGTCTACCTTGGAGTAATACAATCAAATTTCAAGCATCTGATGGCTAGTTTGTGAAGGAGGAGAGCAGAAGTTAATTTTGGCTCACTTTTAGATTTACTCACAAAGTGAGATGTTTCGAGTGTACAGCTCCTAATTCTTCAATTCAAACACACAGGTCAATAGGTGACCCTTAGTACACTTTTCAGCTAACAAAAAAACAATTAAACAAATTAACTAAGGGGTACTATTGCAAAACTAAAATAAAAACAGAAACTTACTAAATTAAAATGTTTTAGAGGTTGTCGATGTACATCAATGAATAGCTAAAAGGGCATGTTTGGACATGCCAGTCTGTCAGATGTACATACACACACTTGGCCTCACACCAGCACACTCCACATTACTGTCCACGTTACTGAGCTGTATGATTGGCAGATTGTCTTTCTGGCTTGACAGGAGCATCCTGTTAGTGGCAAACGCCACTCATATTACTACTGCATAGTAGCAAGCTGAAACAGCTAGTTTCACTCATTGCTCCATCTTGCAAGATACTTAACTTTTCCAGTATCACTGTGATACAATGCTGCAGTGCAAATGACCTTAGTTTCCTTCAGTGGCTAGGAGTGTCAAAATTAACACAGGGGCACTGCGTTGCTATTGATATGCAAGTCCCGTGTGGTCTTCACAAACTGAAAGCATTGTGTATGTGGGAAACAGGCTCAAAACAGGTTGTAGCAATTTACCCAAGTATTCAGCAGTTCACTTTATGCAGGAGTTGTTTTAGGCCGATTAAATAGGATGAAAGCTGTTTTGAGCACGTTTTGCACAACACTTGCTCTAAAATCTTGAATGCTCGAAGAATTAAAATTACTCCCAGTCATTTTCCACAATCAGCCCGCTATATTGCAAGGTAAAGCACGCTGAAACCTGTTTTCCTGGTTACAAACACCTCATTTTTCAGATGTAGGAGGAGGACGTTCAATCTCACACCATGTGTTGTTCTCTGATTTCACAAATCAACACTGTCCCTTTGTATCTCTTAACTGGTTAGGTCTGTCCTGTTTATTGGAAGATACAGAAAACCTATGTCAACGTGGCAGTGTTACTGAGTCAGAAAGGGTGCGTACGGTCTGAAACATAGTATGGGGTTGGGGATGCATTTCTTACACATTTTAAACACTATGGGTTAGAGTAGAGGTGCCACAAGGCAGTGTGTGAGAGAATGAAGGGTCAATTACAATTGTTTCACAGATGGCCAAGATAGGAGAACGAGTGCCAAGTCATGGTGGTAACAGGGGTGATAAAAACGATCTAATAGAAAATTTGGGTTTCTGGGAACAGTTTTAAGAAGAACAGGGAAATGGGAAGGCACAGGGGCTTGAGGAGGGAGTTCGAGAGTGGCTGATACCTCAGTGGCTAATAAAGGGTTAAGGGAGAGGATGCACATTCCACCAGAAATTGAGGAATGGATGGTAGTTTGAGAACGTGTGGGCCATGAGTCTGGAAGAGGTTGCAAATACAGAGTGGGCAAGTCTGAAGGAATGCAGTCTTAGACTCTCTAAGGTTCTAGAGTAGATTTGTAGCTCAGGTTGTGGATGTTGTAATTGGTTGGCTCTCTGAGCTGTTTCATTGTTTTCCTCCAGACATTTCATTACCCTGCTGGGTAACATCATCAGTGAGGCCTCCGATGAAGCGCTGTCGTGTTTTCTCGCCTGGTATTTAAACTCTGCAGTCCGTTGAGCTGGATTACCTCACTTCCGGTTTTCCTTCTCTGCAGAGTGTATGTGTGGGGTCGAGTTCTATGTGTTTGTTGATGGCTTTCTTCGTGGAGAACCAGGCTTCTAGAAATTCCCTTGCTTGACTCGGCCCAATACTTACTCCTCTCTATCCATATGGATAAGGAGAACCACCAATTCGACTGGGACAACACCAAGATCCTGGGACAAGCAAAGCAGAGAAAGCACGGGAATTCCTAGAAGCCTGGTACTCCACGAAGAAAGCCAACAACAAACACATAGAACTAGGCCCCATATACACTCCACTGCGAAGGAAAATCTAAAGTTAGGTAATGCAGCTCAACGGACTCCAGTGTTTAAATACCAGGTGGGAAAACAGAACAGCGGTTCATCAGAAGCTGCACTGATGATGTTACCCCCTTGGGGGAAAACAATGAGCCAACTCAGTAAGTCAACCAACCTCAACAGTCTTAGACTCTCTCATCTCTGAAAGTTTGGACTCCTTTCTGTGTTACAGGAGTCCTGCACACAGTCAGTTTTTGGCCTCTTACCCAATCAAGGTTAGTATCCCAATTCACGCGTAAGTGACAGGTTCATGCTTCACATATAAAGTCTACCCAATGAATCTTGGCCTGCACCAGCCTCCTGGAAGGGTATCTTTGCCTCCATTCAATTTCATTGCATCCATTTCCCAGTATGGGCGGATGCATATGATCTGGGCATCAATCCCCTTGCCTTCCTTACTACCTGCAACTCACTGTACTTTTGCTGCATGTGTAATCCTGCCATTATTGGGAGAAGCTGCTGTTGTGTTGGGCGTGAATTCTTTTCATCGTGTCTCAAAGAGTATGTCTGTTGACAGAGTGCATGGACGATGTTTGCTGTGAATCCTCTTGTAAATCATGCCTCATATTCAAATGTGAAATGGAGCCAGCTTTTCGTGAGATTGGCATAGTAAGAGTAGCAGCCCTGTGATGCTTTAGAACACATTCTTGACTGCATGTTCCACTCTATGGATATGGGACTGGTCAAAGCCTTACGGCACAATAATTCCCCCCACAACCCCCACCTCCATCTCCTTTCCAGTGGCTGGTTTCACTAACATAACTGCTGCTGAGCTTTTACAAATTGTTTTACAAGTTGTTTGCCAAGTGTTCTCTCAACTGTCCAATACTATCATCTTGAGATGTGGAGCTGCAATATTTCACCTCTTACATTGGTTTTGTCAGCTGTAGCACTGTAACACAGTGCACTTGCCTTTGGATTTAACAAGTCTCACTCCAGGACTTGAATACACAAAGCTAGGCTGATGTTCTGTTGGGAATGGTGGTGAGGGAGTGCTGTATTGTTGGCGGCTTCATCTTTTGAAGCAGATGTTAACTTCAGGCCCTGATCTGCCCATTCAAGTCAATGTTAAAAGATCCCAGGGTTCTATGTCAAAGAATGTAGACAGACTAGTTAAAAAGGCATTTAGCACGCCTGCCTTCATTGCTCAGTCCTTCGAGTACAAGCGTTGGGAAGTCAGCTTGAGGTTGTATGGAACATTGATGAGGCGTCTTCTGGAGCACTGTGTCCACTTCTGGTCGCCCTGTCTTAGAAAGGATATTATTAAGCTAAAGGGGGTTCAGAAGGGATTTACCAGGATGTAGCTGGTTTGAATTATAAAGAAAGGCTGGATTGACGGGGACTTCCTTCATTGAGGCATAGAAGTTTGAGAGGTGACCTTATAGAGATTTATAAAATCACGAGGGGTATGGACAGGGTTAGCGCTAGGCGTCTTTTCCCCAGCATTAGGGGTTTCAAGACTATGACGGATTTTTTAAAGGTGAGAGTAGAGAGATTTAAAAAAGCCATGAGGAGCAAAGTTTTTACACAGAGAGTGGTTTGCATGTGGAATGAACTTTGTGAGGAAGTGATAGATGTGGGCACAGTTACATTTAAAAGATACTTAGATCAGCACATGAATAGGAAAGGTTTGGAGGGATATGAGCCAGGAGCAGGCAAGTGGGACTAGTTTAGACTGGGGCTATGTTCAGCATGCTCTGGCTGGACTGAAGGGTCTGTTTCTGTGCTGAACGACTGTATGACTCTATAAGAGCTGGAAGCTTTCTGCAGGTGTGGCCAATATTTACTCTTGGATTAGCTTTGTTAAAAAACTTATCTGATCATTATCGCATTGCTGTTTGCTGTGTAAAAATTGGCTCACCTGCTTCCTATGGTGACTACACTTTAAGAAATTATCTTAATTATCTGTATAACACTGAAGTGTCTGGTAGATGTGAAAAGTGCTCCAAAAATGCAAGTCTTTTCATTAAACAATGTTCTTGCTGTTTTTGCTACCTCCAAATTAGGTGCTGTGTTTCCAACACTACACTGTGCATTTTGTTTGAAAAAAATACATAAGTGAGCGTAAGGCACTTGGCGACATATAGCCATCTTGGACTCTTTACAAACGCACGTCTTTCTAAAGCACCTTGAAATACCTGAGACTTTGAAGGATTCCGTATAAGTGCAGCCCTTGCTTGTTGCAATGTCAGAAAATATTCTCGCATGAGCTCTCAGTAAGGAAGTCTACCTGCCTGCAAATCATGCCTAGTTGACGTTTACCTGGAATGTGACTTAACCAGTTTGAAAGTGTGAGAAACAGGAACTAGTTTGAGATATGAAAGGATTGAAGATGTATTTGCACCCAGAAGTTGTTTCTTGTGTGACATTCCAAGGAGACATTGTTACTGCATGTTTCTGAAGTGAGGGGCTGTGCAAGGAAATGCATGTGAAAATCAAAACTTGTTACTCCACTTTTGCTAGTATTTCAGAATGGTAAGTGATTTTTCACCTCAATCCATCCCACTGGCTCATCCCCCTTGCTGAGTATAGTACCACAACAGATATCTCACCACTATCACCACAAGGGCAGTTAGGGCATGGCAATAAAACACATCCTATAGCCAGTAATGTCCATATCTCTTGAACTATTAAAGAATTAAAAACAAAACACAAAGGGCCGTGCTCTGTATATGAGCTGACATGTTGAGAATTCATAATGTTTGGCATCATGCTTATTCCTGCTCATATTCTATATGTATACCTACCCACACTTTTAATAAGTGTCACTGGTCAAGACTGACAGGTGGGCATTCTTGCTGAAGTTCCCTTGCCAAAGCCAGAGAGATTAAGTTGAGTTCTGCTGTTCTAACTCACCTGCTGAGCTAAGATAGCTTTCTGTAGGATGGGTAATATAGCCCAGCAACTTCTTATTCTACGTCATAGCTGGGGCTATTTTCCCTGGAGGCTGAGGGTTGACCTTATATAACTTTGCAAAATCATGAGGGGCATTGATAGGGTGAATAGTCAATGTCTTTGCCCCAGGGTGGGGGAGTCCAAAACTAGAGGGGCCTAGGTTTAAGGTGAGAGGGGAAAGATTTAAAAGGGACCTGAGGGGCAACTTTTTCATGCAGGGAATGAAGCATGTATAGAACGAGCTGCCAGAGGAAGTGGTGGAGGCTGGTACAATTACAACATTTTAAAGGCTTCTGGATATGAATAGGAAGGGTTTGGAGGGATATAGGCCAAATGCTGGCAAATGGGACTGGATTAATTTAGGATATGTGGTCAGCATGAATGAATTGGACTGAAGGGTTTCTGTGCTGTATATCTCGATGACTCCAAGAGGGATTAGTGGTATTATTGCCAGACTATTAATTCAGAGACCCATTAAATATTCTAAGGACCTTGGTTCCAATCCCAATGCAGCAGAATGTTTGATTTGATTTATTACTGTCATGTGGACCGAGGTACAGCGAAAAGTGTTGTCTTCGGTGCTTTACAAGCAGATTGTACAATATAAAGTGCAATTTGGATTTTGAATTAAATAAAAATCTGAGATAAAGAGCCTAATAATGACCATGAACCCATTGTCAACTGTCAGGAAGAGCCCATCTGAAGGAAAATGCCATCCTTACCTGGTTTGGCCTCCATGTGACTCCAGGCCCAAAGCGATGGGATTGACTCTTAAACTGCCTTCTGGGTAATTGGATCGGCAATAAATGCTGGCCTGGCCAGAGACACCTATGTCCCATGAATGAATAAAAGAAATCAATATGTCTCCAAGCCTACTCTGTCAGACACAGGTACTTTACATGGGGATTATACACCAGCGTATGTTTGGAACCTTGGCCAATAAGACCACCCAATCCCCATCAGCTCCCCAATCCAGGGACTTTAGCAAATAGCCTAGAAGACATTTTACTGCAGTCCTGAGAGAATGCTGCTTGGCCTGAGATGCCACCGTTCTAATGTGTTGTTAGACTACATGAGCTATATGCACAGGGAAAGGCAATGCCCTAATACTATTATCACTGGACTGTTAATCTAGAGACCCAGATAATGTTCTGGGGACCTGCATTTGAATCCCAGCACAGCAGATGGTGGATAAGAAAGTGTGGGGCTGGATGAACACAGCAGGCCAAGCAGCATCTTAGGAGCACAAAAGCTGATGTTTCGGGCCTCGACCCCAAGGGTCTAGGCCCAAAATGTCAGCTTTTGTGTTCCTGAGATGCTGCTTGACCTGCTGTGTTCATCCAGCCCCACACTTTGTTATCTTGGATTCTCCAGCACCTGCAGTTCCCATTATCTCTGACAGCAGATGGTGGAGTTTCAATTCAATAAATATCTGGAATTAAGAATCGAACAATGACTGTGAATCCAATACCGATTGTTGGAAAAACCCATCTGATTCATGAAATGTCCTTTAGGGAAGGAAATAGCCATCCTTACCTGGTCTGGCCTACATGCAACTCCAGAGCCACAGCGATGTGGTTGACTCTTAACTGCCCTCAGGGCAATTAGGGACGGGTAATAAATGCTGCCCTGGCCAACGAGGTCCCTTATTCTGTGAATGAATAAAGGAAACAAAAGTCCAAATTGCCTTGTTGAGGTGGATGGTAAAGATCTTACAGTACTATTCAATAAAGCGTCTTCCTCAGACATAACACCCTTCGCAAACACTGGGTTCAAAGAAGTGTCATTCTATTAATTTTCAATGTGTGTATCTTGTCCTCCTGGATGGCCGACATAATACAATGTAAATCTGGTAAACATTCTTTCAGTAGGCTTTTGAGGCAGAGAGTTAACAGCAGCAATGAATCGCCTACGCAGTCTCTTATCTGACCACTGTCAAGCAAGCCCAAACCTCAAGAGAAAGTGCCACTTTCCTACCAATTTTTGTGCTAAATCATTCTTTGTTAAATGTCACTACCTTTGTTAAAGAAAGACTTTGCATTTGTACAGTGTCCTATTGGCTCGCAACCAATAGGATTGACCTTATTGTTGATGATTCAGCTGCAGTTTAGTTGGTTAGCGCTTTCGCCTCTGAGTCAGATGTTGTGGGTTCATGGTGTCACTGCATACATTTGCAGCACAGAGGCTGACACACCCTGGGGGAAACCACACTATCGGACGCGCTGCCTAAATCAACGAGAAATTAAGAATAGACTTCATCCTGGGTGGGTGTAGAAGATTCCTTGGCAATAGGAGTCACAGAGTTGTACAGTGCAGAAACAGACCCTTCGGCCCAGCCAGACCATGCTGACCGTGTTCCCAGACTAAACTAGCCCCATCTCCCTGTATTTGTCCAGTATCCCCTTCCTATCCCTGTGCCTGTCCAACTGAATTTTAAATGCTGTAACTGTACCAGCCCCCACCACTTCCTCTGGCACCTCGTTCCATACACGCACCACCCTCTGTGTGAAAAAGTTGCTCCTCAGGTCTCTTTTAAATCTTACCCCCTCTCACCTTAAACCTATGCCCCTCTAGCTTTGGACTCCCCTACCCTGGGGAAAAGACCCTGGGTATTCACCTAATGTATACCCTGAAGATTTTATAAACCTCATTAAGATAACCTCCCATGGGGGAGAAAAGGTCCCAACCCATCCAGCCTCTCCTTATAACTCAAACCCTCTAGTCTTACAACCCATAAGCAGACGTTTAGCACCTTATGTCAACACTGACTCTTCAAAAGAGACTCTCACATCCTGCCTTTCTCCCTCTCAACCAACAATTAGTTATTTTCAGGTAATGACGACCTGCCTTGTTGAAAGCTTGTACAGAATGTAATTCCATTCAGGTAGTGTGTTTTTGATTGTAACAACCATTTATGTGAAACAGATGCTCCTCAATTCCCTCCCATCCTTTTACAAGGAGGGGGTCTGGTTCGGTCAGTTGGCCAGACAGCTGATTCACAAAGCAAAGTGACACTAAGGGTCTAGGCCCGAAACGTCAGCTTTTGTGCTCCTAAGATGCTGCTTGGCCTGCTGTGTTCATCCAGCCCCACACTTTGTTATCTTGGATTCTCCAGCATCTGCAGTTCCCATTATCACTGATGGCACAGCTTCAGCATCAGCTGAGGTTACAATGAAGGACTCTGCCTCTCAGCCTCTCCACTTGCCCTGAGGTGTGGTGACCCTCGGGTTAAACTACCAGCCGTCATCTCTCTCTCCTCTCTCTTTCTCTCTCTCGCTCGTGAGAGAGCAGCCCTGTGGCCCAGTTGGGTTATGGTGACTACTTCACAAACAAGGTTGCCAACAGTGATTAAATTAATTCCTAGAGGAATGTAATCACATGACCTGCCATGAAAGAGTAGTGGCATTAACAAGGTGTTTAACAATGAGCTCAATTAATATCTTGCCACACCTGCTTGTGTAAAGCATGAAAGACGGAGTGAGACATTCTCAACATCGATTTGGGCCTATTTTTTATACATTCACAGGATGAGGACTTTGCTGGCCGGGCCAACATTTATTCCCCATTCTTAATTGCCCAGAGGGCAGTTAAGAGTCGACCCCATTGCTGTGGTTCTAGAATCATATGTAGGCCAGACCAGGTAAGGACGGCACTTTCCTTCCCTGAGAATCATGGAATCCCTACAGTGTGGAAGCAGGCTATTTGGCCCATCGAGTCCGCACTGACCCTCTGAAGAGCATCCTTCCCAAACCTAGCCCGTCCCTGTAATCCTGCATTTCCCATGGCTAACCCACCTGACCCGCGCATCTTTGGACTGCGGGAGGAAACCTACACAGATATCGGGACAATGTGCAAACTGCACACAGTCGCCCAATGGTGGAATCAAACCCAGGCCTCTGTCGCTGTGCCACCCCAACGGGCATTAGTGAACCAGTTAGGTTTTTCCAACTATCGACAATGGTTTCATAGGCATCATTAGACTCTTACTTTCATATTTTTATTGAATTCACATTCCACCATTTGCCACAGCAGGATTTGAACCCAGGATCCCCACATTAATGTGGTCTCTGAATTAACAATCCAGTGACAATATCCCTAGACCATTACCTCCCGAACTGAAGTGGGGCTTTCAAACTGAATGGCAATTATAGGGTTAAAATGTTCCTCAATGCCAAGCTGACAAAGTGAAAAGGCAACAAAGCAACTTTATTGTGGATGTGGGAGCCACACAATTTATTCGAGTAAACAGTAACACAAAGGTATCTCCTGAGAAACATCATGTTGGGTGACTGGTGCTTAGTAACAGCATTGATCCTGAAAGTCGATTCTGGACAGATACCCATTGCTGATGTTATTTCCACAACTGAAAACAATACATTCCATCCAGGCAAGGTATCCTTGGCTCCTGAGCTGATACTTATGGAAAAGATTTCTCTCCTCCTGTGACAGGAATGAATGGACACTGTCTGGGGCCGTTTGGTTGCAAAAATGGCCTCCTCCATTCCTTATGGTAGGTGGATTTGCTGTGCCGTCTTTGTGATGTCTGAAATTCCAGAGCTTCTTAATAGTAACAGTCCTGTTATAAGCAGCACTGTTATTGAAATGCAAATGAGAATAGAATATAAACTGCTTGAACTCTGTATTGTAGAAGAGATTTCCTGGTTTCGCAGTAGAGATAGTCTTTCCACCAGTGTAATGTAAGGATTGCTTGACTGGAAGACCTCGGCTTGATTCAATTAAAGGAGTTAGGAAGAAATTCAGCCTTGCCTTCGTTGCTTGCACCATTGAGTTTGGGAGTTGGGATGTCATGGTGAGTTTGCACAGGATGTTGGTGAAGCCACTTTTGGAGTACTGTGGATATCATTAAATTGGAAAGTGTTCAGAAAAGATTTACAAGGATGTTGCCGGGACTGGGGCATTATACGCTGGATAGATGAGGGCTTTTTTTCACTGGAGCAGAGAAGGTTGAAGGGTGACCTTTTTGAGGTTTACTAAATCATGAGGAGCATGCATAATGTGAATTACAGAGGTTTAAAAGACATTTGGACAGGTACATGAATAGGAAAGGTTTGGAGAGATATGGGCCTAACGCTGGGACTAGTTTAGTTTGGGAAATGTGGTCGACATGGACAAGTTGGACTGAAGAGTCTGTTTCCCATGACACTTTGAATCACTTGTTATCCAATTTTGCCATGATACACCATGGTACTAAGAACCTGCCATTCCAAAATTATTCATTGATTTTAAATTCCACTAGCAGCTGTGGTGGGGTTTGAAGGCATGCACCCAGAACATTAGCTTGCTTAAGATTTTTTTAAAAAGGATTAGGGGTCTAATAACATTACCACGATGACACTGCTTCCCTAAGGCCAGTTACAAGTAACTAAAAAAATGAATGGTCTAATACAAACCCTTGGAGGAATGCACTGGATATTTTTCACCAGCCAATAAAGACATCCACAATAAAACCTCCCCAAGGCACTTGTGGGAGTGTATTAAGACAGCAGGAGTGTCTTAAAGAGAGAACAAAAACAGAAATTGCTGGAAAAGCTCAGCATCTATGGAGAGAAAGCAGAGTTAACATTTTAGGGCAAAGTGGCCCTTCCTGAGAACTTATAGAAGTTCATAGAATCCCTACAGTGTGGAAACAGGCCCTTCAGCCCAACAAGTCCACACTGACCCTCAGAGTATCCCACCCAGACCCATCCCCCTCATCTACACATCCCTGTACACTATGGGCAATATGCCCTGGCCAATCCCACCCTAACCTGCACATCTTTGGACAGTGGGAGGAAACCGGAGCACCCGGAGGAAACCCACGCAGACACAGGGAGAATGTGCAAACTCCACACAGACAGTCGCCTGAGGGTGGGATCGAACCTGGGTCCCTGGTGCTGTGAGGGTGCAGTGCTAGCCACTGAGACACCGTGTTACCCCGTTTGGAGTTTTTCCAGCAATTTCTGTTTTTGTTTCTGATTTACGGTACTTTTTTTTGGTTTTTGTCTTAAAGAGAGGAGAGGTTCAGAGATTGGGACCCAGGTAGATGAAGATACATCTACCAATGATGAAGTGAACTAAAATTTGGGATACACATTTGGGGTGGCATGGTGGCTCAGTGGTTCGCACTGCTGCCTCACAGCACGAGGGACCCGGGTTCGATCCCAGCCTCAGGTGACTGTGTGGAGTTTGCACATTCTCCCTGTGTCTGTGTGGGTATCCTTGGGGTGCTCCAGTTTCCTCCCACGGTCCAAAGATACACAGGTTAGGGTGGATTGACTGTGTTAAATTGTCCCATAGTGTTCAGGGATGTGTAGCTTAGGTGGGTGAGAGGGGGATGGGTCTCTCTGGGATGCTCCAAATGTCAGTGTGGGCTTGTTGGGCTGAAGGGCCTGTTTCCACACTGTAGAGATTCAATGATGACAAGAGGCCAAAATTTGATGAGCGCAGAAAGGTTGCGAGGAAAGGATACAGAGAGGGGTGAGGCTATAAAAGGATTTGAAAACAAGTCTAAGCAGTTTAAAGTTGGAATGCTGCTTAACTGGGAGACAATGTCTTATTACTACCAGACCTTCTCCCATTGCAACACATTCCAGTTGATCTACTTCATTTTGCTGAACTAGATCCAGCACTGCCTTCCTACTTTTTGTAGTCTATATTAGGCTAAACAAAATCTCCTCCAATTACTGCTGCGTTATTTTAACATTCCTCTGAAATTTTCTGATAGATTGGCTCTGTTATCTCTTTCTCATTATATGGTACTCTGGTGATTTCACTGTTACTTAGCTATAACTAGATGAAATCAGTATTTGCACTGTCCAGGATATCATTGCATGCAACTGTGGTATTATCCTTGACTAATAATTCTATCCCACTTCCTACTAGCTTCCTTCCCTGTTCCTCCTGAGCGCTTTGTCAGCAGGAATGATGAGATGAAAGATTCCCAAAGATAGGGTCAGGACCTGGAATCTTGGGGTTGTGATCTCGAAAACTGCAATGGTGGCTGTGAACAAAGGTCTCTGCACTTGCAATTCTTGCTAAACTGTGGCGACAATTTTAAGCCTCCAAAATGGATAAAAGCTTGGGAAGCCCTGGAGATTAGATCCCATTCCTGCTGACATTTAAGCCAGGTCTCCACTACAATCAATATGTTGTAGTTACACTTGTAACTCATCAGCGTTATTCGAAACCTCCTCGCATTAACAGACGTGCTTACCAGCACTGTCAGTGCGCTTTGCCTATTTCCACCAGCTAATTTCTACACAATTCTTTGTTGCGTCGCTGGTTGTCCAACATAGTTTACTGGTGGGTCCTCACCAACTGATTTGTTATGCACAGTTTTGAAGAACAGCACAAGATTTCTCTGAAATATCTTTTGCTCCTCCCATTTTCCTTAGATCAGACAGTCCTAGTTGATCACCCCTCTCCATCTCCCGCTATTGATCATCCATTCCCATTCCTCTCCCACTACAGTTATATTTCTTGCCAGTACATCATTCCAACTGGTCTTAGACCTCCCTCTTCTCCCCTTCATCCTATGCCTTTTCTCACTCCCACAGATGACCATACCATCTCAATCTCTTCTCAGCTACTTATTTTGATGCTTCCAAAATCCCTTCGATAAGCGCATGATGTATGATGGTTCAGTGGTTAGCTGCCTCACAGCACCAGGGACCTGAGTCAATCCCACCCTCCGGCGACTGTCTGGGTGGGGTTTGCACATTCTCCCCATGTCTGCCTGTGGTTTCCTCCTGCAGTCCAAAGATGAGCAGGTTAGGTGGGTTGGCCATGTAAAACTGCCCATAATGTTGAGGGATGTGTAACTTAGTTGGATTAGCCATGGGAATTGCGGGCTAACAGGGATAGGGTAGGGGGATGAGCCTAGGTAGGATGTTTTTTGGAGAATTGGTGTGGACTTGTTGGACCGAATGGCCTGTTTCCACACTGTAGGGATTTTATGATTCTATGTACTGGATCCTACTGGAGTCACAGCATGGAAACAGTTCCTTCATCCCAACCAATCCATGCCAACCATAATCCCAAACTAAACTAGCCCCACCTGCCTGCACCTGGTCCATATCCCTCCAAACCTTTCCTATTCATGTACTTCTCCAAACGTCTTTTAAACATTGTAACTGTACCCACATCCACCATTTCCTCTCCACACAGGAACCACTCTCTGTCAAAAAAAAGCCCCTCATGTCATTTTTAAATCTTTCTCCTCTCATCTTAAAAATATGCCCCTAGGCTTGAAATTCGTGTCCCCCCGCCACCCCAGGAAAAAACACCTGATACTCACCTTATCTATGCCTTTTATGGTTTTATAAACATTTATAAAGTCACCCCTTAACCCGCTGTAACTCAAACCTTCCATTCCCAGCAACATCTTGGTAAATCTTTTCTGAACCCTCTCCAGCTTCATAACATCCTTCCTGAAACAGGGCGACCTTCTAGACATTTTTAATTGATCTGTTCAGGTATATCTGAACCATGTGGGACTTGAACCCAGGCCTGTCTAGGCTCAGAGGTAGCGGGCACTATAAAGGTGCCACAAGAACCCTTGCTCTTGTTCTGTGTATCCTGGACAATCTTATTCGTCAATCCACATTACTGAAATAAAACCCAGATCGTCAGGTCAATATCACTTGCTGTGCACAGATTATTGTCCTCTTTTCTGTATTGGAACAGTGACTGTCCTGGAGTAGCTAGAAACATAGAATCCAAACTGTGCGGAAAGAGGCCATTTGGTTGACACTGACACTCTGAAGAGACACAGGGAGGACACACAAACTCCCAGAGAGTCGCCTGAGGCTGTAATTATACCCAGGCCCCTAGTGCTGTGGGGCAGCAGTGCCAACCGCTGTGAGCGTCTGTGCTGGCCCATACCTTAATTGACTGTGAAGCAGATGGAAGACCTCAGAGGTTCAAATAGACGTTCTATAAGTTTGTCTCTTTTTACTGCTGGCACCTGCCAAGAACTGAATACACATACACACCTAAATGTGAAGTTCAGGAGGATTTCTCCAAACCCCACATTTAACAAAAATTTTCAGTCGTTTTGTTGGAGTTTGGAGAAATTCTCCTGAATTTCACATTTAGGTGTGTATGTGTATTCAGTCCTCGGCAGGTGCAAGCAGTGAAAAAAAGACAAATTGAGAGAACATTGACCCAGTTTTCTCCCAACCCATGACCCTTGCCCCCTAGCATTTTGACCATTCCAATGTTAGCGCTGCTTCTATCAGGAGCACTCTTACTCTGAGTCAGAAAGTTAGAGCCTCAAGACTGAATCCTTAGATTTGAATACAAGCAGCAAGGCTGACACTCCCATGGGAGCACATACGCCAAATTTCAGTTCAGTTGTTAAACTGTTTGCCTTCTCAAGTGGCACTGTTATTTGAAGAAGGGCAGAGGGGTCAGCTGTGGTGTCCTGGCTAGCACACAAAGATCAACATCACAAGAGCACTGGGGAAGGAGATGGCCCCGTGGTATAATTATTGGGCTGTTCACCCAGATAATGTTCTGGGGAACATTACCATCCGACCCCACAACCCAAGACATTTTTCCATCCCCACCCTTGTCTGCTTTCCGGAGAGACCACTCTCTCCACGACTCCCTTGTTCGCTCCACACTGCCCTCCAACCCCACCACACCCGGCACCTTCTCCTGCAACCGCAGGAAATGCTACACTTGTCCCCACACCTCCTCCCTCACCCCTATCCCAGGACCCAAGATTACTTTCCATATTAAGCAGAGGTTCACCTGCACATCTGCCAATGTGGTATACTGCATCCACTGTACCTGGTGTGGCTTCCTCTACATTGGGGAAATCAAGCGGAGGCTTGGGGACCGCTTTGCAGAACACCTCCGCTCGGTTCGCAATAAACAACTGCACCTCCCAGTCGCAAACCATTTCCACTCCCCCTCCCAAACTTTAGATGACATGTCCATCATGGGCCTTCTGCAGTGCCACAAGGATGCCACCCAAAGGTTGCAAGAACAGCAACTCATATTCCGCTTGGGAACCCTGCAGCCTAATGGCATCAATGTGGACTTCACCAGCTTCAAAATCTCCCCTTCCCCCACCGCATCCCAAAACCAGCCCAGTTCATCCCCTCCCCCCACTGCACCACACAACCAGCCCAGCTCTTCCCCTCCACCCACTGCATCCCAAAACCAGCCCAACCTGTCTCTGCCTCCCTAACCTGTTCTTCCTCTCACCCATCCCTTCCTCCCACCCCAAGCCGCACCTCCATCTCCTACCTACTAACCTCATCCCACCTCCTTGACCTGTCCATCTTCCCTGGTCTGACCTATCCCTCCCTACCTCCCCACCTATACTCTCCTCTCCACCTATCTTCTTTTCTCTCCATCTTCGGTCCGCCTCCCCCTCTCTCCCTATTTATTCCAGAACCCTCACCCCCTCCCCCTCTCTGATGAAGGGTCTAGGCCCGAAACGTCAGCTTTTGTGCTCCTGAGATGCTGCTGGGCCTGCTGTGTTCATCCAGCCTCACATTTTATTATCTTGGATTCTCCAGCATCTGCAATTCCCATTATCACTAATGTTCTGGGGACCTGGGTTCGAATCCCACCACGGCAGATGGTGGCATTTGAGTTCAATAAAATATCTGGAATTAAGAGTCTAATGATGACTATGAATCTGTTGTCAATTGTCAGGAAAAACCCATCTGGGTCACGAATGTCCTCTAGGGAAAGAAATTGCCATCCTTACCTGGTCTGACCTACATGTGACTCCAGACCCACAGCAATGTGGTTGACTCTTAACTGCCCTCTGGGCAATTAGGGATGGGTAATAAATGCTGCCCTAGCCAGCGATGCCCTCATCCCATGAATAAAGGAAAAAATACAATATTTAGCTGTTACCTCTTTGTGGGAGCTTGCTGTGCACAATTAGCTGCTGCATTATTACACTTCAAAAGTGTTTTCATTGGTTCTAAAGCACTTTGGAGTGAGCTGAGCTTGTAAAAGATGCAACTTATGAGATTGAAACTCAGAGACGAGAATGGTCTATCCCTAAGCCGCAGCTAACACATATCAACTGCTGATGCGTTCAGATAGCAGCTGAGAAAGGGACTTGTTGTTGGGTCTACTTGAGACCAGCATTATCAAAAACAGTTTGCCAAAAAAAAAACTTGATGCACAGAGATTGCTTGAGGACATTGGACAATGCTGCCAATACTAATAATATAAGTTCAGCCAGTCAACCGTTTGTTTTATCAGTTTAAACAAAATTATCTAACTGAGTGGGATCACTGAAGTGTGTTTGTGAAGACTTCTCTCAGCACCCACCCAAAAAGGAAGTTGTACAACTTCATTTTTAACTTGAATGCATCTCTGTTCCTGTGTCTGTCCAAGTGTCATTTGCATGATTGTTGCAACATTAATGCTACTGGGACTCCACCAACAGTTTCACCTTTCCTTTCACGGCTTAGGAAGTCACATCATTCTTTTGGGACTGTCTTGTTGTGAAAACACCTTTCACAGTTTGTTAGGCTGATCAGGAAAGAGAAACCCTTCCCAGACAGGAAAATCAAGTCACCTCTTTTAAATATAAAGTCTGCTTAACACGTATTCTCGTCAAACCTAACTCTACTTGTGTCTGCTAATGGTGACTGGTTAGCTTGGTTGACTGGAGAGCTGGTTTGTAATGCCAAGTGATGCCAACTGTGCATGTGAAATTCCACAAGGAACTCTCCTTCCTGAGTTCAGCTCTTGCTTGTGGGTAACACTCGGGCTAAACCGCTACCAGTTGACTCTCTCCAGTAACAGAGCAAACTGACATTTTGAGTCGAGATGACTCTTCATCAGAGTTCTGATAAAGAGTCATCTAGACGCAAAACATTACCTTGCTCTCTCGCCTTGGATGTCTGACCCACTGTGATTTCCAGCATTTGTTGTTTTCAGTACAGATTCCAGCATCTGCAGTAATTTGCTCCAATATAGAGATCTTTATCTTCACAGGGTTGGACTGGAACTTCCTGTAATTGAAGTTTAATTTCCAGTACAGTGCTATGTGCAGAGTCTAGATTATTTCACAAAAACAAAGAGCTTTCTTTGAAATCTATTGTTTATTCATCATAAAAATGTTGAGTAAAGGGATAAAGGCTGTTTCACAGACACTAGATACATTTATTTATTTATATTTGCCTTTGTTTCATTTTGATGACATCAATGCACTTCTGGTGTCCTCTACAAATTCCAGGTCATTCTCACTTCTGTCGCCTGTGTATAAACTTGCATCAAGTTCTGTTCACACGTTACCCAAGTGCTCACGAGAACTGATTGTAATGTAACATACACAGCAGCCAATTCCAACACAGTAAGCTCCAATAAATAGTTTTGTAATAATGACTAGATTTTTATTGGACTGATTATGGTTTTGAAGTAAACATTGGTCAGGACAGTGGGGAGATTTCCTCAGTTTTATTCAATCCACAGACAGTGCAGACAGGGTCTGAGTTTGATGTCTTGTTTATGAAACATGTGTGACTGGACTGACCATAAAAGTACATGCCTAGAAGAGTAGGTCAGAGCCTGGGAATTCTGTGGCGAGTAACTTATTTGCTCACTCCCCAAAGCCTGTCCGCCATCAACAAGACACAAACCAGGAGTGTGAGGGAATACCCCCCACTTGCCCCTGGATGGGGGAAGCCCCCACAACACTCAAGAAGCTCAACACCATCCAGGACAAAGCAGCCGCTTGATTGGCACCGCATCCACAAACATCCCACTCCCTCCACCACCGACGCTCAGTCGCAGCAGTGTGTACCATCCACAAGATGCCCTGCAGAAATTCACCAAAGATCCTCAGGCAGCACCTTCCAAACCCACGACCACTTCCATCTAGAAGGACAAGGTAGTAGATACATGGGATCAATACCCACTGCAAGTTCTTCTCCAAACCACTCACTATCCTGAACTGGAATTTTGCTTTTATTCATTCATGGAGCATGGGTGTCGCTGGCTGGGCCAGTATTTATTACCCATCTTTCATTGTCCTTGAGATATTGGTGGTGAGGTGCTTTCTTGAACCGCTGCACTCTGTGATGAGGGTTGACCTTAGGGAGGCAGCTCCAGGGTTTTGATCCAGTGACAGTGAAGGAACGGCGATATATTTCCAAATCAGGATGGTGAGTGGCTTGGAGAGGAATTTGCAGGAGGGTGGTGTTCCCATGTATCTGCTGCCCTTGTCCTTCGAGGTGGAAGTGGTTGTGGCTTTAGAGGGTGCTGCCTGAGGATCTTTGGTGAATTTCTGAAGCGCATCTGTAGATAATGCTGTTGGAGCTGCATCTTCCAGGCAAGTGGGGAGAATTCCATCACACTCTTGATGTGTGCCTCGTGTGGACAGGGTTTGGGGAGTCGGGGTGAGTTACTTGCTGCAGGATTCTTCTTGACCCTGCAGTTATAGCTACCATATTTATATGTTGAGTCCGGTTGAATTTTTGATCAATGATAACCTCTAGGATGTTGGTAGTGAGGGATTCAGCAATGATAACACTGTTGAATGTCAAGGGGCATAGTTAGATTGTTTTTCTGTTGGAGATGGTCATTGCTTGGCATTTTTGTGACGTGAATGTTACTTGCCACTTGTCAGCCCGAGCCTGGATATTGTCCAGATCTTGTTGCGTGCGAACATGGGCTGCTTGCGTATACTGCTGTTCCTTCATTGTCACTGAGTCAAAATCCTGAAACTCCCTCTCTAACACTTTGCGGATCTACCTACACCTCACACACTGCGGTGGTGCAAGGAGGCAGTGTAACACCACCTTCGACAGGGGAAATGGGGAATGGGCAACAGAACCAGTGATGCCCATAACACTTGAATGAATTAAAACGAAAAGATGATCACCAACAATCACAAGTTGACACGACGGCCAAGAAAGCACAGCAAAACCTCTACTTCCGCAAGGGGCTAAGGGAATTCAGTGTGTTCACAAAGATGCTTACATACTTTTATAGATGCACCATGGAAAACATCCTGTCCAGATGCATCACTGTGTGGTTTGGCAGCTACTCTTCCCAAGACCGAAAGAAATTACAGAGAGTTGTAACACAGCCCAGTCCATCACACAAATGAGCCGTCCATCCATTGACTCCATCGATACTTCCCACTGCCTTCGGAAAGCAACCAACATCATCAAAGATTCTTCCTGCCCCAGTTATACTCTCTTCCACCCTCTTCTTTTGGGCAGAAGATATAAAAGTTTATATGTACGCTTCAAGAACAGCTTCTTCCCAGCTGTTATCAGACTTTTGAATGGACCTCTCTAATGTTAATGTGATATCTCTCTCTGCACCTTCTCAGCAGCTGTAACACTACATCCTGCACTCTGTTCTGTTATCCTGATGCATTTGTATGCTATGATCTTTACTTCAGTACACATGACAATAATGAATCAAATCAAAATGATGGCACTTTGAATTGGTGTTGGTAATTAGTGGCACTTTTGTTCGAGTCAGAAGATTGTGGTTTCAAATTTGACGGTCCCTCTAATTTTCTTTCTACGTCTGCGGTCTGTATGGATTACCAGCTTCAGAAGCGGGAGCCAAAACATTGGCACACCATTCACAAAATTTCCCAGCAGCCTCATGGCCGCACAGCTAAGTGAGAACATTGCTCAAGTGCCATTCCAAAGACTTCAACATAAAGTCAGGGAGCGCATCTTGTGCCCCAGGGGGTACACCTTACCTCTTGGCTAGAAGCTCTGGCCATTATTTGGCCAACCAGGTTGATGATCAATCCTTAAATCTTTCCAATACACATACCGCAGAATCCCCACAGTGCAGAAAGAGGCCATTCAGTCCATCAGCTCAGCACTGAAACTCCGAAGAGTGTCCCACCCAGACCCAGACCCTTCCTCTGTCACCATAAACCCATATTTACCACGACTAACCCACCTAGTTTTCACATTCCTGGACACTGTGAGGAATTTAGCATGGCCAATCTTTAACCCACACGTCTTTGGGCTTATGGCAGGAGGTAGGATTGGGAGAGGTTCCTGGTCAGCCAACATTGTGGAAGACAACAGCCTTCCTGTGATAAAGGAGTCCACGTGCAGGTACTTGCTGTGAGCAACCATTACTCTCTCTGTACGGGGATCAGCATTCATGGCTGAGGCAGGACTGCATTATCAGAGTTGCTGTCTTTTCAGACAAAGTATGGACCGTTACAAGATGGGGGTCAGTTTAATGACTCCTTTGGCTTTTTCTTACTCTTTGTTATTTAGAGTAGTAATGCAGAGAAGGAGATTAGTTTGACTTGTTCTAACTTCATTCATTCTATTAAATGCAGATTGTGTTGCCATGGAATGTATCACATTTGGAGAGCTGCAGAGATCTTGCTTTATAAATGTTTGTTTAGTTTCACAAAAAAGGTATCTGAAACTTAGAGATCTATAATCCCTTGGGCACTGGGGGATAAACTAAAGATTGAACATTGAAAGGCGTAGCAGTGTGAACCAACACATGCATAGTTCCTGTTGATGAGTAAACACCTGACCTCCAAGTTTTCTGGCAATTTGCCCAGACTAAGCCCCTGGCAAGAATGTTTGCTAGTCCCATCTCACCTGCCTGTCAGCAGTACTCTTGTGGTTCATTTCTTAACAACCCCGAGTCTCATTTTTTGACAAGACCCCCATTTGGTTCCTTCTGAACATATTTCCTGCTCCGCAACCGGTACTGCACTGTTCTTTTAATGGAAAACAGAAGCTTCTCCAGTATTTCTTAGCTCATTAGCATGGTACAACACAGAGCGAGGCTAATAGGCTCATCATGCCACACCAGCAATTTTTTTATTCATTCACAGGATGAGGATGTCAGTGGCCAGCCCTGCCCTAACGGCCCAGAGGGCAGTTAAAAGTCAATCACATTGCTGTGGCACTGGTGGAGGCCAGACCAGGTAAGGATGGCAGATTTCTTCCCTAAAGGTGTCACAGTGGCTCAGTGATTAGCACTGCTGCCTCACGGTGCCAGGGATCCAGGTTTGATACCACCCTTGGGCAACTGTCTCTGTGGAGTTTGCACATTCTCCCTGTGTCTGCGTGGGTTTCCTCCGGGTGCTCCAGTTTCCTCCCACAGTCCAAAGATGTACAGGCTAGGTGGATTGGCCATGCTAAATTGCCCATAGTGCCCAGGGATGTGCAGGTTAGGGTGGATTGGCCGTGCTAAATTACCCATAGTGCCCAGGGATGTGCAGGTTAGGGTGGATTGGCCGTGCTAAATTACCCATAGTGCCCAGGGATGCGTAGATTAGGTGGGTAACGGGGCATGGGTCTGGGTGGGATGCTCTAAAGGTAGGTATGGATGTATTGGGCTGAAGGGCTTGTTTCCACATTGTAGGGATTCTCTGATACTTGGCATTAGTGAATCAGATGGAGTTTTTGTGATATTTGATTTGTAGCTCTTTAATTACATTTTTTTTATTGAATTCAAATTCCACGGACAGGATTTTAACCTAGGCCCCTGGAATGTTGCCTGGGTCTCTGGACTAACAGTCCAGCTATAATACCACTAGTCTAGTGCCTCATCACGTTTCGAGAGGGATGACCAATTAACCCTTAGTTCTTTCCCTGTAGTTGCTGCATTATTTCCTTACAATTATTGGGTTGGTTAGCTCAGTTGGCTGAATGGCTGGTTTGTGATGCAGAGTGACTTTTTCAATTGCAAAAATATACTTTATTCATAGAAGGAAATCGTTACGTACATACACAGTTAATGAAACCATTCAGATCTATAGTCTCTTACAAAGAATAAAATAAACATTGGTGTTCACCTTTCTCTATATTTACAGCTAACTTCCTGGCATTTAGCCGAAGTATCAGCAAGATCCAGTTACTGAATGGACTTCCCTGTTGTGCTTTGACAGCAGAAGCTTACACAGTGGCCTATCCCTGCTGTGCCTTGGTGGCAGCTGCCCCACGCTTTAGTCCACCCCACAGCACATAATCCCGTGCCAGCCTGCAACAGTCATTAGGGGTCAACTCTTTTGTGATGCAGACTGATGCCAATAGGGTGGGTTCAATTCTGAAGTTAATCTCCTTCTTAACCATGGCCCTCAGATTAAACTACCCCCAGTTTTCTCTCTGTGTCTCTCTCTCTGTGTCTAGTTGGGCTATGGTGACTTCACTTTCTTTTTGCTATTGAATTTGCATACTTTTTCTTCATCCTTGATTTGCCAATGCTCCCTGTTATGCTCAAGTTCTGTGCACCACTGTACATTTTAAGGTGGATTCAATTTGTCCAAACATTTAATGATTTTTATGTCTCTATCTTCATTTAGTCTATCCTCATTTGTCAGATATTCACACTCTAAAACCACGCCTGTCGCTGTAGGTGTATCTCCTCCAATAAATCAAATTCCTTCTTGAAATCAGCAATTAAAACCATGTGCAGTGCTCCCAAAGTGGTTTCAAACCTGGCTTGGACCTTTGGGTCAGAAGATTGTATGTTCAATTCTCACTCCAGGAAGTAGGGAACAGAAACTAAGCTGTAATTCCAAAGTGAGGTGTCCAGGGAGTCACGTCCTGTATTAAGCCAGACATAACTGCAGATGCTGGAGAATCCGAGATAACAAATTGTGCAGCTTCATCAGAAAAGAATGAGGCCTGAAACATCAGCTTTTGTGCTCCTAAGATGCTGCTTGGCCTGCTGTGTGCATCCAGCTCCACACTTTGTTGTCGCTGTATTAAGCCAGAACTCCTTTGCCTTCTTTGAAGATTCTAAAGCTCCCATGGCATTATGTAGACAGAATAGAGGGGAGTTTTGCCCAGTAACCTGGTCGATTCTATATCCCTCAACAAGCTCTGAAACAACTGATCTGTTCATGATATATTGCTGCTTGTGGGATTGTACCCTGAGCAAACTGCCTAAATTGTTTACTACGTTAAGGCTGTAACCACAGTTTGAAAGTATTATTGGTTATGAAGCACTTTAGGATGCCCTGAGGTCATGAAAGGTACTACATAGTACTTTTTTTAATACTTTACTTCTTTGTCTTTTTCAGCAGGCAGTCAGAATTGATGCTGACTTGATTCAATTGGCTCTGAGACAGCGAATAATGTCATTGTGTGACTGGCAGATTCTACCTCATATGGGGCAGGCAGCATTGGAAGACTCAAGTCAATGGTTACTTGGGAAGTTTGCGTGTTCCCTCCAGCACTTTGACTTCACCCCTTATGTGTCCCTGACATGGTCGGTGCCCTCCCAAAAAGGGCACAGAATCCCTACAGTGCAGAAGAGGCCGTTCAGTCCATCAAGTCTGCACTGACCCTCCGAAGAGCATCCAGCCCAGACCCACACAACCCCCACTCTAAACCTGTAACCCCACATTCACCATGTCTAAACCACTCAGCCTGCACGTCCCTGGACACTACGGGGCAATTTAGCACGGCCAATCCACCCCTAACCTGCGCATCTTTGGACTGTGGGAGGAAATCCACATAGGCATGGGAAGAATGTGCAAATTCCACACAGACAGTCACAAGAGGGTGGGATTGAACCTGGGTGCTTGGTGCTGTGAGGCTGCAGCCCTGCCCTGTCCATTTCAGTCAGTCAGAAGCCAGGATCTCCCACCAGGAGATGGGAAATGTCTGTGCTTTTCGGGAAGCTTATGAGGAGATGCTGCTGACCTCCTGTGAGTCTCCAGGAATCTGTTTTCAGGTTGATGGGTGACACATCCCACCCAGTAGAGACTGGTTCTGGGTAGTTAATGCCTCAACTCTGAGCCAGTGAGTTTTAAACAGACTTAATGGTCATTCAAATGCATCGTCACACTCAATGCACATGACTTGCTTTTATTTATGAATGAAAAGTACAATTAGTCACATCCAAGTTTCCCAAATGGTTTCAAGTGGCTCTTACTTTCACATAAGCTGACCTACAATGAGGGCCCAGGGTCAGTCCAAACTGATGATGAAAACTGTTCAGTTCATTTGAGGAGAGCTGGTAATATTTTGGTTTGATTTATTATTGTCACATGTACTTAAGTACAGTGAAAAGTTCTGTTTTGCCTGCAGTACAGGTAGATCATGCCATACACAGTGCATTAGGGTAATAGAACAGAGCAAGGAATGCAACGTTACAGGCTGCAGAGAAGGTGCACAAAGAGCAAGATCAACACTAAATGTAAAATTTGAGAGGACCTTTCAGAAAGTCTGATAACAGCAGGAAAAAGAAACCAAACCTGTTGGTGCGCGTGTTTGAGCTTTTGCATCTTTTCCCCGATGGAAGAGATTACAATGGAGTTGGAAGGGGGTCTTTGTTGATGTTGGCTACCATTTAGAGGCAGCAGGAGGTGTAGATGGAGCCAGTGGATGGGCAGTTGGTTTGTGTGATGGACTGGGTTATGTTCACAACTCTCTGGCATTTCCTATGGTCCTGTGCAGGGCAGTTGCCTTGCCAAGCCATGATGCACCTGGATAGGTTGCTTTCTATGGCGCATCTGTACAAATTGGTCGGAGTCTTAACGGACATGCTGAATTTCCTTAGCTTTCTGAGAATATCGAGGCATTATTGTGCTCTCTTGGCCATAGCATCAACACAGATAGACTATGACCGATTGTCAAGTTCCTAGGAGAGATGATGACCAACACTGTCGACCATCTCCACCTCAGCACCATTTATGGATATAGGGGCATGCCCTCCACCTTGGTTCCTGAAGTCAATGTTATTGCTGGTGGACTAGTCAGTGGTGATGTTGAGACTTCAGTGCCAAGGCCATGAGTTTAAATCCCACCACTACAGCTAGTGGAACTTAAAATGAATAAATCTGAAGATTAAAAGCTGGAGTTAGTAATGGTCACTGTGGCAATTATTCTTGTTAAAAATAATCCCTCAAATGTGAGGAAATTACGACAGGTGCTGTGGAAACTCTGCAGGTCTGGCAGCATCTGCAGAGCGAGGGAAACACCGTTAACGTTTCGAGTCCGTTGTGAAAAGTCAGATGCTGCCAGACCTGCTGAGTTTCTCCAGTATTCGGAGTTTGTTGTTTGAAACCCAGCTGGCTCAATAACGCCCCAAAGAGAAGGAAATCCTTACCCGGTCTGGCCTACATGCGACTCCAGACCCAAAACAACATGGTTGACTCTTAACCACCCTCTGAAGTGGCCCTAATAAGTCACTCAGTTCAAGGGGCAATTAGGGATGGGTGTCAAATACTGTCCCCCACCCACACCCCCATGGCAGAACAAGATAAAACCAAAAGACCTGCAGATGCAGCAAATCAGAAACAAAAATATTGCTGGAAAAGCTCAGCAGGTCTGGCAGCCTCTGTGGAGAGAAATCAGAGTTAAACGTTTCAGGTCCAGTGACCCTTTCTCAGAAAGAAAAACACAAGAACTAGTGATAATGGGAACTGCAGATGCTGGAGAATCCAAGGTAATAAAATGTGAGGCTGGATGAACACAGCAGGACAAGCAGCATCTCAGGAGCACAAAAGTTTTTGCGCTCCTGGAGATGCCGCTGGGCCTGCTGTGTTCATCCAGCCTCACATTTTATTACCTTACACGAGAACTAGTCACTGGATTCTGAAAGGAGGGGGGGGGGCGCTTTGGCAGGAAAAGAAAAAAGTGCAATAATATCAGGTTGAAGAAAGCAGCCTAATGCCTTTCCCCAGATTAAAAAGAACGTTATTTTCAGAACTGGTGAGGAAAAAGACACGATCCCAGCGTCTCCGAGCTGACTTTCCACCCTCCAGCCCTTATTTGCTGGCGCAGACTGTGGACCCTCCTCTTTCTGAGCGATAACAAAGTTTGTTATTAGTTGTAACCCTGTCTGTCAAACTCTGAGTCCCCTCCTTCTCCCTCTCCCTGCACAACAGACTAATAAGTTATTGAAGGAGGTAGTGAGGGTAGGGTGTTTCCTGTTTTTTTTGTATTTGACGCCATTTTGTGGGTTTAAACTATCAAAACAGAGTGAGTTCACTCATTGTTAGCAAAGAAAGAAGTTTTGCTTGGAGCCTGCTGCTTGAGTTTCCTTTATTTCGAAGCAGTCTTGCTGCCCCTCCCCTCCGTCAACCTCTGTAGCCCCACCACTCCTCCTTCCCTCCTGTCTGCCTTTGAATTGCCTTGCACTGGAGGGGCAGGTGATGAGTTCTGCGTCTGCTGCCTGCCCCACGAGCCCTGCTCCTTGCCTGGGACAGGGGACCGCCAGCTCTTGTCCGTCCGGCTGCCTGGGCACCTCGTTCATCATCCAGATAGGGCTGACCAGGGAATCCGTCCTGCTCCCGACCAGTGACGACAACACTTTAGCAAGAGTGAAGGAACTCGCTTGTTCCATCGTAGATCAGAAGGTAAGAATCTAACTCGCAATTTGCAGACACACGATTGGCTTGGGAACTACACAGTGCACGATTTTATCTAGTGCAACTTTGTGGATGTGTCAGTTTCACGTGGAAACTTACAAGAGAATTATTTGTTTAAAATCTTGTGCGTGTAACTGATAACTTGGGTTTGATTGTGGTTGTGGGATCTTGCTGTGCCTCTCTACAGCGTGGTGCGGCTGGAAGCTGTCAGCCCCCTCCTATTGTTTAGAAGTGCCTTATCTGGCGGTTTGCAATCATTTGCTGTCATTGCGAGAGGTTCTAGGAGCTTAACAGTGTCACGGTAAATGCTTGTATCTCACACTCTCAACAGTTCCAAATATATTTTAAAGCAGTATTTCTCTCCCCCCACCCCCCCCCCCCATATTGCGGATGTGTTTAATCATGTTTCTGTAACCCTTTGAGCATGACACGGGGTTTGAGATGGGGGGAGCGAATAAGTTTGTTCCAGCTGTTTTGGGGTTGTGTCTCTCTGTCAGAAACATCTGTCCTTTAGAAACCTGATAGTCTTGTTGCCACTGTTTCACTCTCGACCAGCCTCTAGTATTTTCAGAGTGGCTTTTTGGTTAGCAGTGGCAGCTTTCTCTCTCATTCTTGCACGTTGTTAGTGACGAGGTTAATTCTCTGCCGCAGAAAGCGGTTGAGGCCAAAATATTGAATATTTTTAAGGAGTTCGATATAGTTCGAAGCGCTAAAGGGAAGAGTTGGATGATCATTTTGAATGGGGGTTGGGGGTGGTGGGTACAGATGGGTTTTGATGGATCCCGACCAGTTGAAGTGTTGAAATGCGCGTTCCGTAAATGAAATTGATCAGTAGTCGATCACGCCCAGTTTGTGGAAACGCCAGGACACAGCCATGCTCCTGATACAGAAACTGTACTGGCTATGCACTGAAACCCTTCTCAGAAAACTTCTCTCCCTTTTTTTTGGTTTAAAAAAGCAAGTCAAGCAGAAAAGAGTCTTTCTGCGCTGCTATTGATTACCTTCTGCCCGGATAGTTTTGGGAGAAGCAGGAGTAGGCCATTCGGCCCCTCAAGCCTGCTTTCCCCCATTCAAAATGATCATCCAACTCTTCCCTTTAGCCCTTCAAACTATATCGAACTCCATATTGAAAACACTCAATGTTTTGGCCTTCAACCACTTTCTGCAGCAGAGAATTCCTCAGGCCCCCCCACTCTCTGGGGGGAAAGACACTTGTTCTTCTCCCAGCCCCAATGACAGCTGGAAGACAGATGGCCAGCTCATGTGATTTTTGGTGCAGTCGATTTGATGGAAGTTGAGTTTTATCAGGCTGGAGAGTTGTTCTCTGGAATAAGAGAGGCAGCTGATGGTGGTTTAACCTGAGGGTCACCAGGCCTCTAGTGAGGGGAGAATTTGGAAGGAGGGTCCTTCATGGTGACTACCAACTGATGTGGGAATTGAACCCATGCTATTTGCATCACTTTACTGTAAGAGTTAGCCACTTGAACCAACCAACTCCCAGACTGTGTCAAAACTTTGGGGGTGTGAGGTGAGTTCTTGGCCTGTTCAGTTCTACTGCACCAGAAAGATCCTGATGTTTAATGGCTCACCTTAAAGTTGATGTCGTTAACCAAAACAACAACCACGTTTGCATAGCACCTTTCATAGCCCACTGCCCTTATGACTAAACAAATACTTTTGAAGGACGGATCAACTGCTCTGCTGGAATAATTCTCATCAGTTTGGGAAGAGTCACGTGGGAGAGCAGGGGCAGTCTCCGAAAAGCATCTCATCTGAAAGATGGTAATTGTTTTCAATGATTGGCAGAAAAGAGACACTAATTTTAATATTCCCCATACCCAAAAGTGTACTTTGTAAAAGAAGAGTTCCTGTGCATTACAGACCCACAGAGACAAGGCACTGTGCAAATACTTCGGGGCGGGGGGGGTCAAAAAAACCCAGCGAAGCACGCTTCTGGCACCATTCTGGATTACAGGAGACAATGACAATATTTTTCTTCAGTTCCCTTCAGGCTGTTGCTTTCGACAGTTTGTTCGAGTACGTGAAGTTGTGTCAGCACCAATTCTCGATTGATTATTCAGAGTTGAGGATTTATGCTTTCGGTGTCTCTGAAGACTTTTGTTTCATGCCCCTTTCTCCTTTTTTCCTTTTCAAGAAGGGAATTTGAAAAGATCGTGTGTAGTTGATTGCTGGGTGAGGGTTGGTTTCCAGACTCAGAGTGTTGGATGTTCTTGCTGTATTATTCGAAATCCCTTTCTGCTTCAGATTCCCAAGCCTTTTCCCCATTTTCGGAACTAATATACTCTACTTCCCACTAAGGTGCATGCGCATAACCTCACACTTCCCCACATTGTATTCTATTTACTATTTCTTTGCCCAGTTTGGCTAAGTCCTTGTGCAACCTTCCCACTTCCTCAGCACTACCTGTCCCTCCATGTGTCTTTTTGTCATCTCCAAACTTAGCAACAGTGCCCTCAGTTCCTTCATCTACAACGTTAATGTGTAACGTGAATAATCGTGGTCCCACCATTGTCTGTGAAACTCTTTAGTCACAGGCTGCCATGCTGACAGAAACCCCTTTATCCCTACTGTCTGCCTTCTGCCCACCCTCAGGCCATGCCAGTGCCTTGCCCTAACAACGTAGGCTCTTCTTATTTTTAGCAGCTCCCTATGCATCACCTTGTTGAAGGCCTTCCGAAAATCCAAATAGATCATGTCCACTGGCTCTCCCTTGTCTGAATTATTCATTACTGCCTCAAAGAATTCCAACAGATTTGTCCAACATGGCTCTTCCCTATTTTGCCATGCACTTCCAAGTACTCTGCAAACTCATCCTTACTAATGGGCTCTAAAATCTTACAATGACCGAGGTCAGGCTAACCAACTTATAGTTCCCTGTTTTTTGCCTCCTTCCCTTCTTAAACAGGCGTGTTACATTAGTCATTTCCAGTTCCCTGGGACTCTCCCTGACTCGTGATTCCTGGAAAATCACCACAAATGCCTCTACAATCTCTGCAGTGATCTCCATCAGAGCTCTGGGGTGTAGACCATCTGGTTGGGGTAATTTATCCACCTTCAGACCTCTTCCCAGCTCCTTCTCCTTCTGTTGTGAAAACTGTTGCAAAGTACCTATTCAGTTCCTCTGCCATCTGTTTGTTTTCCATTATGACTTCTCCAACCTCATTTTCTAATGGTCCCAATGTCCATTCCTGTTCCTCCTCTTCCCATTTTAGGTTTTTATTTTCCTTTATTCATTCATGGGATGAGGGCATCGCTGATCAGGCAGCATTTATTGCCCATCCCTAATTGCCCAGAGGGCAATTCAGAGTCAACCCCCCGTTGCTGTGGGTCTGGAGTCACATGAAGGCCAGATCAGGTAAGGGTGGCAGTTTCCTTCCCTAAAGGACATTAGTGAACCAGGTGGGGTTTTCCAACAATCCACAATGGATTCATGATCATTAGATGATTAATTCCAGATATTTTGCTGAATTCAAATTCCACCATCTGCCGTGGCAGGATTTGAACCCAAGTCCCCAGAGCATTATCTGGGTCTCTGGATTAACAGTCCAGCAACAATACCACTAGGCCACTGCTCCCTCCTAGTTTTCTCATTTTTAAGCCCGTAATACAAAACTGGTCTTTCGAAAACACTCTCAAGTATTCGGAAATACTGTCAACTTTTTGCAAAACTTTCTCAACGTGTGAAATTCAAACTGAGATACTCCCTGATCGCAGCTGTGGCTTGGTTAGTAGCACTCCTGCCTCTGGGTTAAAGTTTCATCCAAAGACTTGAGCTCATAACCTAGGCCAAAGCTTTAAGGACAGAGGATGTGCTGGACTGTCGACAGTGCCAACATTCAGATGAGATGTTGTCAGGTCTTTATCAGAAATACCGAAGAACTGTGGATGCTGGAAATCAGAAACCAAATCAGAAATTGCTTGGAAAAGCTCAGTGTGCATGGCGGTATCTGTGGAAAGAGAACAGAGTTAATGTTTCGGGACCAGTGACCCTGCTTCAGAGTGGTCTTGCCATTCCCTTTGGATCCATACAAACAATCCCAGATGTTTCTCCCGAATTCCCCTGTTTGGATTTTGAGCGACTGTTTTCCAATGAAGCCACCCCCACCATTCCCCACCCACCCGACCCCCCCAAAAAAAAGATAAACATGGAAACATCTCCTGCACACTGGTTTGTTGAAAGCCCCTTCAGCAAAACCAACCCTCAGCTGTTCAGGAGGAAATATTAGTCAGAGGGCAGGACTCTGGGATACTTGTGCATTTTGTTTTAATACAGGCACCCTTCCACCAATGAAAAATATTATGACTATATTAGAAACAAAATCTACAGCTCTTTTCATAGAATCAGAAGGTCCCTACAGTTTGGAAGTAGACCATTCGGCCCATCAAGTCCACACCAACCCTCTGAAGAGAATCCCACCCAAACCAACCGTTTCCCGCGCGCCCCTCACCCTATCCCTGTCACCCTGCATATCCCTGGGCACTATGGGTAACTTAACACGGCCAATCCACCCTAACCTGCACATCCCTGGGCACTATGGGTAAATTAGCACGGTCAGTCCACCCTAACCAGCACATCCCTGGGCACTATGGGTAATTTAGCATGGCCAATCCACCCTAACCTGCACATCCCTGGGCACTATGGGTAATTTAGCACGGTCAGTCCACCCTAACCTGCACATCTTTGGACTGTGGGAGGAAACTGGAGCAAACCCACACAGACACGGGGAGAATGTGCAGACTCCACATAGACAGTCACCCGAGGCTGGGATTGAACCCACATCCTGGTGTGAGGCAGCAGTGCTAACCTAACCACTGAGCCACCTGACTGCCCCTTTCGGTGCTGCTGGGTGTGATCTAGCACTCCTCATTTTCAGTCTGGCATCCTCCCCTCCCACTGCTGCCAGTCTTTACAGACATTTATCTCTCAACCAGGATCATGGTGCTTATTGAATTCTTTTAACCCTGGGCAGAAAGGAAACTTGCTCATTAGGAGCCCATTGGATGCAAGATACTGATTGTATGACTGAACCTAACTGGATTCTAGATCCGTCTTAATATCTTACCTACGTGAAAGGTCAGTATTGGATCTGTTGGTTCACAATTGGATCCTTTTCCCGTTTCCTAACTTGACATTGAATGCAAACAGGAAGAAAAAGCCCTGTTCTATCTGTTACTGTAGGTGAATAATATTTAGACTCGATCAATGACATCCAGACTCTGTCTGAGACATTGTTCGGTGTTGGCAGTAGCTGAGTGGGTAGCACAGTTGCCTCTGAGTCAGAAAGGTAGTGAGTTCCAGTCTCACTCCAGACAATCTTGTCTTGAGGTTGCTGAGGGCACGTTGTGCTGTCAGATGTTAAACTGCTAAAGCAGGAGTTTTTTCTTTTTTATTAAAACTTGCACAGCACTATATTTGTAGAGTGTTAGGGAAGATTCCAGTGGTTTGTCATCTCTCGGCTTTATCATGAGACTAATTCCCTGCAACACTTAATGGAGCTCCAAGGTGTCAGAGCCTGTGATTTTACTGGTGGTAACTTTCCAGGCAATTACTTGCATTAAACATAGAAACTAAGAGCAGAAGGAGGCCATTCAGCCCTTCAAGCCTGCTCCCCCATTCTATGTGATCATGGTTGTTCATCCAAGTCAGTCCCCTGTTCTGATTTTCTCCCATGCCCTGTCATCCCTTCTAACCCTGCATCTAACTCTTTCTTAAAAACCATTCAATGTTTTAAACAAAAGCAGAAAAAAACCCAGCTGTCCTGACCCTTTGTTTTCTTTTTGAAGTGGGTTAGCTGTTGCAGTTTGGGGAAATGTAACAGCTGGTTTGTTCTCAGCCAGAACCCACAAACAGCAACATGATCGTGAATATTTCTGTTTTCTTGTGAATTTTGACTGAGGAACGAATGTTGGCCAGGATTCCAGGGAGAAGCAATCCACACGCAGAGAGTCCGAGAGATGTACAGAACGGAAACAGACTCTTCGGTCCAACTCATCCATGCCAACCAAATATTCTAGATTAATTCCAGATTAATCTAGTCCTATCTGGCCTGCATCTCTTTAAATGTGTCCTATTCATGTACCCATCCCGATGCCTTTTAAATGTTGTAACTGTACCAGCCTCCTCCACTTCCTCTGGCAGCTCGTTCCATACACATATCATGCCCTGCTTGCAAAAGTTGTCCCTTCTAAATCTTTCCCCTCCCACCTTAAACCTATGCCACTCTAGTTTTTGACTCCCCTACTCTGGGGGGGGAAGAAGTCCTCGGCTGTTCACCCTATCCGTGCCCCTCGTGATTTTTGTAAACCTCTATAAGCTCACCCTTCAGCCTCCGACTCTCCAGGGAGAATAGCCCTAGATGATTCAGCATCTCCTTGCAGCTGAAACACTCCAACGCTTTCCGGTTTCGCCGCATCTTTCCGACAGCAGGTGAGCGCAGAATTGAATGCAGTATTCCAGAAGGTTAGGTCCCGTGGCAATATGTGAGTCCAACTCAACGTACAGCTGAGGCCTTTGTGCCCGAGTACTGAAAGTAAAACATTCCCTCAAGAATGGACTGGAGCGTTAGCCTCTTTTTTTTTATTGGTCACATCCCTAAGTGAAACTTGAGCCTTAGGGGTGAAGGTTTTACTGCAGCTAAAGGCAGTCTGTAAATGCATGTCTTTGTTCTAATTTATGGTTTTGTTCGGTGATGACATGTTGACTTAAGGCTAGGGTTTTGATGCTTTTCTCTCGCTCTTGTCAGTTTTGCAGCAAAATGAAGAGCACCATGCAGAAGTAGTCACACCGTTCTGTAATCCACTCAGTGCAGAGATCACACTCTCCTCTGAGGCAGAACTCTGCAGGTTCAAGTCTTGAGTTCCTAATGTTGGATGGTGTTGGGGTCCTGGGTGTTAGACCACTATTGGTTTCAGTGCCGCTCGAAGATTATGACAGCTCAAAATGTTACCGGTGTCGCCTCACTGCTGGCACTCAAAACCGACCGATTTGTTTGAAGTCTTCATACAGCAAGATCCCAAACAGTTGTGGCTGCGATTGATAAGTCATTCTGGGCTGAGAGTCAAGAACGAAGGGAGGTGTTGTCCATCTAGAAGTATCATAGAGGCGGCACTGTGGCTCAGTGGTTCGCACTGTAACCTCACAGCGCCAGGGACCCGGGTTCGATTCCAGCCTCGGGTAACTGTCTGTGTGGAGTTTACACATTCTCCCCGTGTCGGTGTGGGTTTCCGCCGGGTGCTCTGGTTTCCCCCCACAGTCCAAAGGTGTGCAGGCTAGGTGGATTGTCCATGCTAAATTGCCCATAGTTGCCCATAATTGTCCAGGTTATAGGGGGATGGGTCTGGGTGGGATGCTCCAAGAAGCGGTGTGGACTTGTTGGGCAGAAGGGCCTGTTTCCACACTGTAGGGAATCTAATCTAGACATGAGAAACTTCTCTCCTCAAAATGTAGACATTTGGTCGTTGTGTGTAATGGAGACTGAGCTGGCTAGTGTTTTGAGCAATAAGGGAATGAAAGTGACGCTGGGAAAGCGGAGTTAAGACTTGTAGCGATGCCTGGCTACAGGAAAGGGGTTCTGTTTGAAGTGTTCGAACTGAAGCTGTTCATGCTGTTGTGCTACAGTGTGTAGCTTCCTCTGAGTTAGGTGCTCATGGTTCAAATTCCACTCGGGGACTGGATGGTTAACAGAAGGTGAGCTGATTGTGCAGCCAATCCTGGGACATCCAACAGTATTGAATCTTGCCAGCACACGCCAATGGCGGGTGGTAACAGTGGGAAAGAGTCCTGTTTGACCAAGTGATGGAGATAGTAGCTCTAGACTGCAAAATGGTGTAAAATGCACACTGTCAAAGCCACCTGGACTTCCTGATTAAGCTGTAATGCACCACAATTGCTTCCGGTAACCCCAGATATAGAATCAGGGCAGAAAAGGGGCTGTTCAGCTTCTTGAGTCTGCACCGACCCTCTGAAGAGCATCCCACCGCATCGTCTAACCCTGCATGGGGTTTTGAACCATGGCTAATCCACCTAACCTGCACATCTCTGGACACTAAGTGGGGCAGTTTTTAAGCATAAGCTGCACATCTTTGGATTGTGGGAGGAAACCAGAACGCCACGCAGACACAGGGAGAATGTGCAAACTCCACGCAGACAGTTGCCCGAGGGTGGAATCGAACCCGGGTCCCCTGGCGCTGTGAGGCTGCAGTGCTAACCGCTGAGCTGCCAAAAGTGCAGTTGATGAAGGCAGTGTGACTGACTGGGGAAACCAGATGCAGAAAACTCCATTCCTGGTTAGCAGATAAAAGAATGCGTAATAAACACAGTCTGTGACCTCTGAAGAGTCTCAATATTAATTACTGTGAGTTGACAGAGATATGAAGGATTTAATAACCTCCTGTGAGATTCTGTGGTTCTTGGTTGCACAGTGTGTGTGCAAGTGACCTTTAACCTATCGGACGTTTGTTAGTAAGTGATAAAACAAAGCCGAGTGATTGACTGATCATTGAGTGTTTTTTTGTCTTGATTAATGACTGGAGGTAGATGTTTGCAGGGTTAAACATATACACAAAAATATTTCTCCCTGGATTGTGAGAGCGTACGTAAGGTGTTCTGGATTTTTAAAAAATCGACATGTGCCTAAAATAGTGTGATCTGCAGCAGGTCATTGCATTCTGTAGCACAGCACTGCCCTAATGTTGTAGAAACTTATTAAGCACCATCCTGTTCGGTGATGTGGCAACACACCTTTGGAGCAGATAGGGCTTAGAATCGTAGTCATAGGGTCAGACAGCACAGAAATAGACCCTTCAGTTCAACCAGTCCCTGCGGACCATAATCCAAAATTAAACTAGTCCCACATGCCTGTGCCTGACCCATATCGCTCCAAATATTTCTTAATTTCTTAATCTATCCAAATGTCTTTTAAACATTGTAACTGTACCTGCATCCAACACTTCCTCTGGAAGTTGATTCCACACACGAACCACTCTGTTTCTAAAAAAAAAGTTACCCCTCATGTCTTTTCTAAATCTTTTGCCCCACACCTTAAAAATGTGCCGCCAGCCTCGAAACCCCCCACCCTAGGGGAAAGATACTAGCCATTCACCGTATCTATACCCCTCAAGATTTTATAAACCTCTATATGGTCATCCCTCTGCCTCCTGTGCTCCAGTGAAAAAAGGTCCCAGCCTCTCCTTTTTCACTCTTAAACCTTCCATTCCTGGCAACATCCGGGTAAATCTCTTCTGAACCCTTGCCAGCTTAATAATATCGTTCTAATAACAGGGTGACCGGAACTGGACGCAATATTCCAGAAGAGGCCTCACCAGTGTCCTGTACAATTTCGACGTGGTGTTCCAAATCCTACCCTCAAGGGTCTGTGCAATGAAGGCAAGCATGGTAAATGCCTTCTTAACCAACCTATCTATGGTGACGCAAACTTATGTGTCTGAACTTGAGCCCAGACCTCCTGGTCCAAAGGTAGGCACACTACAATTAGACCACAAGAGCCCCTTGACCTAGTGTTATAACCTGGACCATTTGATTTACAGACTAGTCGACAAAGGAATGATTTGAGTCTGAGAGTGTAACCTTTCTGGGTTATTGTGCTATCCAAATGTTGAGCTACATTTTTGAAGTGTAGTGCTCACTATACAACATAGAAGTTGGGTAGCCAGCTGTAGCAAATATTATCTGGTCATCATGCTGTCACGTTAGGGCTTAAGATAACAAGGTGTGGAGCTGGATGAGGCCGAGCAGGAAAGCTGACGTTTCGGGCCTCGACCCTGCTTCAGAAAAGGGTCTAACATTGGTTGAGATATAAATATTGGCCCAAAATTCAGGTGATAACATTGGAATCGTGGCAATCTGTGTAATCCACAGGCGCAAGTTAATGCTTTGCGAACATGGTTTCAATTAAATCAATAACATCTGAAATTTAAAAAAACTAGTTTCAGTAATGAGCAACTATGAAACTATACTCAAATAGTCGTAAAATGCTGCTGGAGATTTGCAACAAGAATGCTGGAGGAACTCCGATCTGGCAGCATCTGTGGAGAGAGATAGGAAGAGAAACAGTCGAATTGTTATTAACTGGCATTTAGGGAGGGAAATCTTACCTAGTCCTGCCTATCTGTGATTCTTAACTGGCCCTCTGAAGTTCCTTCGTAAGCCACTCAATTTAAGGGCAAAGGGGGGATGGGTGACAAATGCCCATGATGCCCACCTCACATGAAGGAATAAACAAAAAAAACTCCACTGCCCTTCTCCAAGATCAAGAGATTGCATTTTGGTAAAACAAACAGGGCAGGACTTTTATACAGTTCAAAGCAGGGCCTTGGGTCGTGTCGTAGAACAGAGAGACCTAGGGTTTCGGGCATATATTTGTTTGAAATTTGCGTCACATGTAGACAAGGTGTTTAAGAAAACATTTAGCACGCTTGCCTTCATTGCTCCGTCCTCTGAGTGTAGGAGTTGGGAAGTCCTGTTAAGGTTGTACAGGACACTGGTGAGGCCTCTTCTGGAATAGTGTGTCCAGCTCTTGTCCCCAGTAATTGGAAGGATATTGTCAAGCTGGAGAGGATTCGGGAGAGATTTACCAGGATGTTGCAGGGTAAGGAAGGTTTGGGTTGTAAGGAAAGTTTTTTTTCCTCTGGAGCGTAGGAGGTCGAGAGGTGACCTTAGAGAGGTTTATAAAGTAATGAGAGGTATAGATAGAGTTAATGGTAATTGTCGTTTCCGTAAGATGGGGAATTTCAAGTGTAGGTGGCACATTTTTAAGGGGTGTACTGTGCCCAGTCCTGGTTGCCCTGTTATAGGAAGGGCATTATTAAGCACGAGAGGGCTCAGAAAAGATTTGCCAGGAATGGAGGGTTTGAGTTATAAGAAGAAGCTGGGTAGACTGGGGCACTTTTCATTGGACTGTAGGAGGTTGAAGAATGACCTTTAATAAAGGTTTATAAACTTGGAGGGGTATAGATAATGTGAATGGCAGGTAGATTTTCCCGAGGGTGGGGGATTTCAAGGCAAGGAATCATATTTTTCAGGTGAGAGGAGAGAGACTTAAAAATGACATGGGGGCAATTTTTTGTTTTAAACAGAGTGTTTCATGTGAGGAATGTACTTCGAGAGAAATTGGTGGATGCAAGTACAGTTACCATGTTTGAAAGGCATTTAGATAAGTAAACGAACAAGAAATGTATAAAGAGATGTGTGACTAGTTGAGGTGAGGATTATGTTCGGTATGGATTGAGTGAAGTGAAGGGTTTGATTCTGTGACACTCTAACTGGGTTCTTTCCAAATTATTTGAAGTGGGCAGATGAGACTCTGCTTAATGTCTTATCAAAAGCACAGTACTTCTGACTGCTCATCATCCTCATCATCACTGACAGTCCCTTGCAGATGAGGATGACTCTCTTTCACTCTCAGGGTGAGTCTGTAGGTGGCTGTACAGACCAATGGAGTTACCGCAGGCTGTGTTACACTTGGGCATAAAATGATCGTGGGATGGTGTAGGTGGGGTGTTGGTGAGGCAGCTCACTCCTTTTTTGCTGGCTTCCGCTTTTTCCTGACAGGAAGTCTCGAGATATTTGACGCCTCCCCGGATGCTCCACCACTTTGGACGGTCTCAGAGCCAGTGATTTCCAGGTGTCTGTGGGAATGTCGCACTTCCCCAGTGAGGCCTTGAGGGGGATCACTGAAACGCTTTCTCTGCCCCCTCTGGGGCTGGCCTGCTGTTTCAGAGCCGGGGTGGGGCAGCTGCCCAGGGAGTCTCGTGTCAGTCTTGCAGATTTCTGACTAATGCAGCGTTCCCTCAGTACTGCACAGCAGATTTTTGTCTGGGACTTGTGTGTGTTTTCATCCTTGGAGTGGGATTTGAACCTACGACCATCTGATACCAGAGACAACGAGAATTGCAGATGCTGGAGAATCCAAGATAACAAACTGTGGAGCTGGATGAACACAGCAGGCCAAGCAGCATCTCAGGAGCACAAAAGCTGACGTTTCGGGCCTACACCCTTCATCAGAGGTCTGCCTCTGATGAAGGGTGTAGGCCCGAAACGTCAGCTTTTGTGCTCCTGAGATGCTGCTTGGCCTGCTGTGTTCATCCAGCTCCACACTTTGTTACCCTGTGCTACCAACTGGGAGACAGTTATGACGACGGGGTATTTAAATTGTAATTTTGCACAAGATACCAAAGCTCTCCTTTGACTTTTTTTTTGTGTTTTCAATTTGAATCCACAGTTCTGTTCACTTTGGTGCAAACTGAACTTCGTTTAAACACAAATACTCAAAAAAAAACCTCACCAGGTTCTAGCCAGATTGCATGTACAAGCAATAATTGCATTGTTGATGAAAGTGGGGATCGAAGTGAATATTGTTTTGAAAAGCTCAAAGCCGCTGCTGTATTTGAATGATGTTGCGTAAACAGCACGCAAGGTTTCCGTCGGGAAATTTATCTCCCATTATTGGGAGACATTTATTAACTGGATAGAGGCTTGTGTTTGGGTGAAGACGTTTAGACGTCATTTTCTGCCCAAATAACGAGGCTAAATGTTTACCTCAGTTGAACGATTTGTCTCCTGTATGTTTTTTTCCCCAACAGATCAGACCCCCTCAATATATGTTAAGCCTAGACTTTTTCTTAGTTTAAAGGTAAATGCCAGGTGTTCCAGATGCAATTAAATTGGTCAAACTACTCGACATTAAGGGAAACATAATTTATTCAAACACTACAGATAAAATACAACAAAAGAAAGAGGAACTTGGTATAGCTTAACTCTGTTGGAAAACTTAATGGAACAATGGATTATTTTGCGACTAAATAGTAACTGTTCTAACACTGCAACATTTCCCTTAAACACAGCTGTAGCAAAAAGGCAAACGCAGAAAACAGATTCTCCTGAGATGCTGCTGGGCCTGCTGTGTTCATCCAGCCTCACGTTTTATTATCTTGGATTCTCCAGCATCTGCAGTTCCCATTATCTCTAACGCAGAAAACAGATTGTCTCAACGTTGCAGTTCTCCAAGCAGGAAGAAAGACCATCAAAAATAATCTGGAGAGAGAGGGTGTAGCAATTGGTAGAGATTCACTGCCTTCCAAACCTCCCGAGATCCCATCAACAATGGCTGAATGCTAAACCCAAAATCGTTGGTTCTGAGGGAGCTTAGCCATTTGATTGTTCTGGCTTTAAAATGAAACACCAAAGGCTTCTTGAGTTGTTGATCTTCTCAAAGACTGCTCAGCACCTGTCCCCTAATCTCACTTTAAAAGAAATCAGGACACACCTCTTCTAACCACAGCATCATCACGCAATTAATTGTTTCATCTTGGCTCCATCCCTGTATGCTGCTGAGTAAGCCAATTCCAAAACCTCTTGATGCTTGGCAGCAGGAAGAAACTTTCAATCTGCCCTAAAAATTGCAATAAGTTCCCTAACCACTTTTTGGGATAAATATTGATCAGGACATAGTGGATAGAGCAGAGATAGGCTTCATAGGGGAGGCGATGGCCTAGTGATATTATCGCTGGACTGTTAATCCAGAGACCCAGATAATGCTCTGGGGACTTGGGTTCAAATCCTGCCACGGCAGATGGTGGAATTTGAATTCAGCAAAATATCTGGAATTAATCATCTAATGATCATGAATCCACTGTGGATTGTTGGAAAACCCCATCTGGTTCACTAATGTCCTTTAGGGAAGGAAGCTGCCATCCATACCTGGTCTGGCCTACAAGTGACTCCAGACCCTACTCTTCAGTGTTTTGCTTGACAGTCTTGGGTAGTACCGAGGGAGTACTACTTTGTCAGGAGTACTGGCTCCCAGATGAGATATTGAACCAAGACACAGTTGGATCCTCTGTGGATGTACAAGATCTCATGCAATAGGAAAAGTAGGAATGATCTTCCCATTATATTGCCACCAGCAGCACTTGTTAAAATTGTTAAGACTCTCTGTTTAAGCTTGCTGTGTATACCTGTCTGCTGTGTATACCTGTCTGGCTGTGTATACCTGTCTGGCTGTGTATACCTGTCTGGCTGTGTATACCTGTCTGGCTGTGTATACCTGTCTGGCTGTGTATACCTGGCTTGCTGTGTATACCTGGCTTGCTGTGTATACCTGTCTGCTTTACAGCCACTACAAATTCAAAAGTGCTCTGGAACATTAGTGGTGCTATATAAATTAAATATTCACTCACGCAGGCAGACATGAAGAAGATTGGTGTTAGTTGGGAGGTTAGTTTTCTGTGGGAGAGATAATGGGAACTGCAGATCCTGGAGAATCCGAGATGACAAAGTGTGGGCCTGGATGAACACAGCAGGCCCAGCAGCATCTTAAGATTGTCCAGCTCCACACTTCATTATCCAGTTTTCTGGGTGATTTGGTTTTCAAGTCTCTTTTTTTTGGTGTGTTTGTGATTTCTGCAATGATCAAATTGTCTTCACTTTGAAAAAGTGAGCTCCACCAGAAGGAATACTGTTTGTGGAAATAGTCTACTTTTAACACAGCAATACAGTTAACAGAGCTTAAGGGTGGCACGTCGTTACTGAGACACTGTGTGGTCATCCTAGCTGTGGAGAGTTTAGAGTCCAGTCTATCCCATTCACCTATAGTTGCTACCTCTCGCTACATGCATTCCTGTAGGGCTGACTCCATGACCCTCCAACTCCATCCACCTTGCCCTTATCCTCCTATTGGTCCCGAACTTGTTCATGGTCACCCAGCGTCTCGGTGCCTGACCAATCAGGCCCTTTTTGCCCCATTGATCAATTCATGATTTGTCAGATTAACTGCCTCTTCTCTCATGGGCCCCAATGCTTTTACAAACTGATTTGTTTCAAGAAAATTTCATAGAATCCCTACAGGCCACTCGGCCCATCGGGTCCGCACTGCCCCTTTGAAGAGCATCCAACACAGACCCCCCTACCCTATCCCTGTAACCCCTGCACTTCCAATAGCTAATTCACCTAACCTGTACATTCCTGGATGCTGTATGGGGGCAATTTTTAACACTGCCAATCCGCCCTAACCTGCACATCTTTGGACTGTGGGAGGAAACCGGAGCACCCAGAGGAAACCCACGCAGACACGGGGAGAATGTGCTAACTCCACACAGACAGTCACCCAAGGGTGGGATCGAACCCGGGTGCCTGGAGCTGTGAGGCAGCAGTGCTAAGCACTGAGCCACCTAAGCTTTAGGATTTGTTAGTTTTTTTAAAAATTCCTGGAAATCACACTCGGCAGCGACCTCGAGATTTTAACTTGAATTTGTACAGAACAGAGGAGGTCCCACAACCCATAAAGCCTGCACCCACAAATTCTTGGAGACTCCCAGCCAGCCCTGTGGGGTGCTGGTCACAAATATAATTGAGAGATTGGTGATAGTTGCACAAATACAGGCAGTTGCCACAGTCAGGCTGAGTTGCTGCCTGGCCCGCTGTGTTCATCCAGCCTCACACCGTGTTATCTCAGATTCTCCAGCATCGGCAGTTCCTACCGTCTCAGTTGCAACAGTCACTTTATTTTTTTGCATGTTTGCTTCTGGTGCTTAACTTTTTTCACTTTGCCCTTTGGTGTTTTTAATCGTGGAAACACATGACCCAGAACTTGCCCTGGTGTTCATTTCAGAGTAAATGTTCCGGATTTATTGTGTTCATTTAAGTCCTCTTCCTGTTTGTTCTTTTTTTTTTGAAATGTTTGACTGCCTCTGCATTTCAGAAATTCCTTTAGTGTGACCGCAGCAAGCCAATATTTAGAAAGGAAGTAGAACAGTATTGCAAAAGTGGTGAGGAGAACTGTTTCCAATGGTAGTAATCAAAGTGTATGGATTTAAAACAGGTGGCAGAACTTAAAAACTACAAACAGGAATAGGCCATTCAGCCCCTTGAGCTTGCTCTAACATTTAGTATCAGCATGCTTAGTTTTAACTCCTTTTTCACCTGCTCCCCAGTAACCTATTACTAATTAAAAATCTTTCCATTGCCCCCTTAAATTTATTCCGTGTCCCAGCATCCACCACACTCTGGAGGAGTGAATTCCACAGACTTTTATGTTCTTCATTCATTTACAGGATGAGGGCATCGCTGGCTAGGCAGCATTTATTGCCCGTCCCCAATTGCCCAGAGGGCTGTTAAAGAGTCAACGACATTGCTGTGGGTCTGGAGTCACATGTAGGCCAGACCAGGTAAGGATGGCAGGTTCCTTCCTTAAAGGGCATTAGAGAAGCAGATGGGGTTTTCCGACAATCAGCAATGGATTCACAATCATCGTTTAGATTCTTAATTCCGGGTATTTTTTATTGAATTCAAATTCCACCATCTGCCGTGGTGGGATTCGATCCTGGGTCCCCAGAGCATTACCAGGGTCTCTGGTTTAACAGTCCACCAATAATACCACCAGGCCACCACCTCCCAGTTCGTGACCTCTTGAAAGAACAATTTCTCCTCATCTCTGTTTTATCCGGAAATTATTACCTCTCATTTTAGATTGGCCCACAAGGGGAGACAGCTTCTCTACATGTACTTTGGCACTACCCTTTGGTTCTGGAAGATGGAGAAATGGCTAATTTTGTTTCGTTTTAAACGGTCAAAGACACATGACTGCCTGAAAGGCCAGTGAGTCTCAATTTGCAAAAAGGAATTAGATATTTTGAGAGAGAGAGATTTTATAAAACAGCTTTCACAACCACCAGCCTCCAAAAGATTACCTGATGTTTGTAGTTGCAGTTGTAATGTGACAACCAATTTAAGCTCAGTAGGTTCCCACAAACAGTGGTGTGGTAATAACCAGATGGTCTCGCTTAGTGACATTGATTTGAGGGGTAAATGTTGGCCAGGACATAGTAGAAAACTATGATGCTGAATATGTGTGGGAGCTTGGCATCACTGGCCAGGCCAATGTTAATGCCAATCCTTAATTGTCTAGAGGGCAGTTAGCCAAGATACCTGGGTTCAGCTCATGCCCACTGTGTGGAGGTGTGTAATAAGAACTCTAAACATACTGACTCAAAAACAAAACAAAAATGACCATACAGGGCAGCACAGTGGCTCAGTGGTTAGCACTGCTGCCTCACAGTGACTGTGTGGAGTTTGCACGTTCTCCCTGTGTCTGTGTGGGTTTCCAGCGGGTGCTCCGGTTTCCTCCCACAGTCCAAAGATGTACTGGCTAGGGTGGATTGGCCATGCTAAATTACCCCATAGTGTTCAGGGTCATGTAGATTAGGTGGATTGGCCCTGGGAAATGTGGGTTACAGGAATTCAGTGAGGGAAGGGTCTGGGTGGAATGTTCTTTGGAGAGGCAGTGTGGACTCAATGGGCTGAATGGTCCACTTCCACACTGTAAGGATTCTGTGATACAGATTCTACTCTTGATCATATAATCAACAGATGGGTAAAAAAGACTGATCTCTATTTCCCTGAAGAACATTAGTGAACCGGAGGGGTTTTCACAACGTTGGTTACACGGTCCACATTAGGCTATTTTCTTTTAAATTCCAGAATTTGAATAGTGAATTCAGAATTCACCATCTGCCTCAGTGGGATTTGAGCCCACGTCCTCAGTATTAGCCTGTGATTTTGGCTTACTATTGACAGTAACACTGCAGCAAGGTTTCAACTGACAACTTTGAACAAAACCTACAAAGATCTAAAAGCGCCTCCTACTAGAAGTGACTGCAGAGTTTCCCAAACCAATCTTTTGGTGGGTCACTGATTCCCAAAAGTGCTGAAGACACCGACAATGTAACTTTACAATTGCCTTAAGTTGCTGGGGGGTGGGGGGGTTCTCATTTCCTTTTGTATTCCATTTTAAAAGAGGTGTATGATTGACACTGCATGATGATTCTTGGTCTCGGCCCCTTTAAGTTCACGGACAGTAAGTTTTATGAGCTCACATCCTCTTTGAAAGGAGGTACTTATTATTTTATCATTCAACGCTAAAACACTTTGTTAAATGTTTAACTTCTGGGATTGAAAGTAAATACATTCTTTTTGCCTTCTGCACCCCACCCCAAATAAAAATGCCCATGGCTGCTGAATTCAATACCTTTTCGATTCAACCTACTTCCCCAGTCAGCTGCTTCCCCAGCTACACACTCATTGTTAAGTTACAGGTGCATATGTTAGTCTGACATTGCTATTGTGCGCATTCAGAGTTCCTGTCACGGTTAGCCAGTTCCCCTCAGCATGTGTTCCTGTGACCGTTTTGGTATAAAGAGTCGTACGGCCCAGAAAGAGGCCCTTCAGCCCATCTCGTCTGTCTCATTCCTACACTGAGCTAGTCCCACTTGCTTCAGAGTTAGTAGGAACTGCAGATGCTGGAGAATCCGAGATAACAAAGTGTGAAGCTGGATGAACACGGCAGGCCAAGCAGCATCTCAGGAGCACAAAAGCTGAGGTTTTTGGGCCTAGACCCTTCAGGGTCTCAGCCAGCTTCACGCTTTGTTAACCAGGTATGGGGCTGGGTGAACACAGCAGGCCAAGCAGCATCAGAGGAGCAGGATAGTCCCATTTGCTTGCATTTGGCCCATATCCTTCTAAACCTTTTTTTTCTATCTACCTGCCCAAATGTGTTTTAAATGCTGTTGTTGTGCCAACCTCCTCCTCCTCCATCTCCCTATACCCTCTGTGTCAAAAAGGTCCCTTTTTAAATCTTTCCCCTCTCACTGTAAACCTATGCCCCTCTAGTTTTGGACTCTCTAACCCTGGGGAAAAGACCCTGGCTATTCACCTTAGCTATGCCCCTCATGATTTTATAAATCTGTACAAGGTCACCCCTCAGCCTCCGACACACCAGGGAAAATAACCCCAGCCTCTCCTTATAATTCGAACCTTCCAATCTCTTTGACATCCATGTAAATTTTTATTTTGCACCCTTTCCAGTTTAATAACATCTTCCTGATAGCACGGTGACCAGAATTGTACACCGTACTCCAAATGTACCCTTAGCTCTGTCTTGTACATCTGTAACATGATGTCCCAACTCCTGTACTCAGTGCTCTGATCAAGGAAGGCTGCCATCACCACCCTGTCTACCTGTGATGTCACTTTCACGGAACTATGTACCTGCATCCCCAAGTGCCTCTGTGTTCGACAGCACTTCCCGGGGCCCCGAGGTCGCTCTGTGTTCGACAGCACTTCCCGGGGCCCCGAGGTCGCTCTGTGTTTGACAGCACTTCCCGGGGCCCCGAGGTCGCTCTGTGTTTGACAGCACTTCCCGGGGCCCCGAGGTCGCTCTGTGTTTGACAGCACTTCCCGGGGCCCCGAGGTCGCTCTGTGTTTGACAGCACTTCCCGGGGCCCCGAGGTCGCTCTGTGTTTGACAGCACTTCCCGGGGCCCCGAGGTCGCTCTGTGTTTGACAGCACTTCCCGGGGCCCCGAGGTCGCTCTGTGTTTGACAGCACTTCCCGGGGCCCCGAGGTCGCTCTGTGTTCGACAGCACTTCCCGGGGCCCCGAGGTCGCTCTGTGTTTGACAGCACTTCCCGGGGCCCCGAGGTCGCTCTGTGTTTGACAGCACTTCCCGGGGCCCCGAGGTCGCTCTGTGTTTGACAGCACTTCCCGGGGCCCCGAGGTCGCTCTGTGTTTGACAGCACTTCCTGGGGCCCCGAGGTCGCTCTGTGTTTGACAGCACTTCCCGGGGCCCCGAGGTCGCTCTGTGTTTGACAGCACTTCCCGGGGCCCCGAGGTCGCTCTGTGTTTGACAGCACTTCCTGGGGCCCTACCATTAACTGTGTAAGTCCTGTCCTGGTTTGTCCTACTAAAATGCAGCATCTTGCATTCATTGCAATTAATCTCTATCTGCCATTCCTTGGCCTACTAGTACTGTTGATTGAGATCTGCTTGCAGGGTATGGAAACAGATTAAATGTTACTGGATGAATAACTCAGATGCTGAGGACACTAACCAGGGATAGCCAGTTCAGTTCCCACTCTGGTAGCTGTGGGAATTAAATCCAGTTAACTAAACAAAACTGGTATTTAAACCACTTGCCCCAACCTGACTTGGAAGTATATCATCGTTCCCTCATTACTGGGTTAAAATCCCAGAATTCCCTCCCTAACAGTATTGTGGGTCAACCCACAGAACGTGGACTGCAGCGGTTCAAGAGGCAGCTCACCACCGTCTCAAGGGGGCAATTGGGGACGGGCAATAAATGCTGGCCCGGCCTGCAATGCCCATCTTCCATGAATGAACTTATTAAAAATAAATGTTCTGACAAAGGGGCAGTGGACTCAAAACTTTAATTCTTTCTGTCTCGACAGACCAGTTGAGTTTTTCTAACACTTTCTGCGTTTGACTCAGAGCAAGCTCCATTTAAGCAAAACAATCAGACAATTTCCTTTTTTTCTCCCCTCCTAAAAGACTCAACTGTTTCCTTTTTTGGGAAAGGGAAATGTGCTGCCCTTGTTGGTCTAGCCAGTCTGTAACTCCTGGTCCACGTCAGCATGATTGACTCTCAAGTACTTGTGTAACATACTCAGGCATGTAAGTTCAGCAACCCCAATGATGTTTGGTGATGGGTGATAAATGATGGCCCTCTACCAGTGACATCCATGTCCTGTGAATTTGGGTTTTTGCTCAGCCTCTTGATACAGCAGAGGCTTTAACAAGGAAGGCTATATTGGCCTTGCAGGGAGTACAATGTAGGCTTGGACTTCAGGGGTTAAATCATGAGGAGAGATTGTACAAATTAGGCCTGTTTTCTCTAGAATCTGGAAAGTTAAAGAGTAAAATCCGAGAAATATCCCTTCCTCATCCTCAGGGGAGGCAGTGGCCTACTGGAATTATCACTGGACTGTTAATTTGGAGAACCAGATAGTGTCCTGGGAACCTGGGTTCGAATCCTGCCACAGCAAATGGTGGAATTTGAATTCAATAAATATGTGGAATTGAGAGTCAAATGCTGACCATGAATGCATTGATGATTTTTAGGGAAAACCCCATCTGGTTCAACAATGTCCTTCAGGGAAGGAAACCAGACACCCTTGTCTGATCTGGTCTGGCCTACATGTGACTCCAGACCCACAGCAATGTGCTTGACTCTGAACTGCCCCCCCTGGGCAATTAGGGATGGGGCGATACATGCTGGCCTGGCCAGGGATACCCTCATCCTGTGAAAGAAAAAGCATCATGAATGCTGATCATCATCATTTTAACACTGCTCCCGGGACAGTGGTGTTCGCCTACATTGTAATAGTGACTACATTTATTTTAGAAGCAAGCATAGATATTTTCTAATCAACCTGCTGAGAAATGCTAAGACCTACCTCTCGAGCAGGTGAGATTTGAACCCAGGCCTCCTGGTCTAGAGCTAGCGATACCACCACTGTAACTTAAGAACCCTGTTTTACGAAAGTGTGTATTTGTGGAACTCTTTATAATGTCACAGAATCCCACAGTGTGGAAGCAGGCCATTCAGCCCATCGAGTTCACACCACCCCTCCAAAGAACATCTCACCTTGGACCCACCCACCTATGCTATCTCCCATTCCCACAGTTAATCCATTTAGCCTGCACATCTTTGGACTGTGGGAGGGAACCGGAGCACTCGGGGGGAACCCACGCAGACACGGGGAGACTGTGCAAACTCCACACAGATAGTTGCCCGAGGGTGGGATCGAACCCGGGTCCCTGGCGCTGTGAGGCAGCAGTGCTAACCCCTGAGCCACCGTGCCATCCAAGTCCATGAACTGTGTTTGATAAACACATTTAAGAAAGAAAGGAAGATTTTACGAAAGGATATAAATGCATTAGAAGCAGTTTATGGAAGTTTCACTTGAGTGATAGCTGGAATGTGGGTTTAATTTTGTATGGAAAGTTTGGTCAGGTTGGATTTGACTTTAGAAGATTGAGAGGTGATCTTATTGTGACACTGGAGGAGACTTGACAGGGATCAGACTTGATAAAATGCTTCTCCTTGAGTCCAACTAAAGTTAGGGCTGTATTGACTGGAGTTGAGCAGAATGAGGGGTGTATATTTGTACAGTCCTATAGAAGCCCTGCATCTAGCCCGGAAGGGTGCTCCCCATGACCTGGGAAGCCCAGAACCAGGGGTCACTGTCGAAGGATACAGGATAGGCCACGCAGGACTGAGATGAGGAGAAATGACTTCACCCAGAGAGAGTCATAGTCATGCAGCATGGAAACAGACCCTTCAGCCCAACCAATCCATGCTGAACATAACTCAAACTAAACTCATCCCACCTGCCTGCTCCTGGCCCATATCCGTTTACAGTGTGGGAATAAACCCTTTCATCCCATTTGTCTGCTATGACCAGACATCCCAATCTGACCTAGTCCCATTTATAGGTCAACACAACATCGTGGGCCAAAGGGCCTGTACTATGCTGTACTGTTCTATGTTCTAAACCCTTATTATTCACGTACCCATCCAGACACACCACCCTCAGTATGACAAAGTTACCCCTCGAGTCCTTTTTAAATCTTTTCCCATCTGCCCTTGAGTTTTGGACTCCGCTATCCTGGGAGTGAAGATCCTGTGGAATTCTGCTGCAACGGAAAGCGGTTGAGACTCAAATATGGAATGTTTTTAAGAAGGGTTTGATATAGTTCTTTAGGATTTAAGGGATCAAAGGGTATGGGGGAGATAGTGGGAACAGGGGAGCCGAGTTTGATGATCAGCCAGATTGTAGTGAATGGCTCGAGGGGCCGAATGGCCTGCTCCAGCTCTTTTCAATGTTTCTCTACCTTGAATATGGGTTGTGTCATTAAACACTGAGCATTTGGATTGAATTCAGAGTCCTCAGTACCCGAGCAGCAAGTGCATGATTTTGACTATCCCTGTGGCATTCCTGAGACAGGATAGTGTTTATGGAAGCGGTTTTGTTCCCAGGGGCTGTGTTTACAATATTCTGCATTCCAGACTGCGTTGTTAGCTTTCTGAAGAAAGCGGGAAAGTAAACCAGGAATTTTCGCTGCAGTTGAATGTGAGGTTTTACGAGAAATGGCTGTGTTGCATGTCTGACCTTTTAAGGGAGTGAACTACAGTCCTGAATGCAAGCTTTCTCTCCTTCTCCTCCAACCCCCCAACCTCAGCTTCGAAACTGTATTTTGCTCAGGAGGTCCACTGTCCGTTCCTATTGACTGCAGCTTTCTAACGGTGCGGAGAATACACATGAACACGAAGCTCTTCACAGTCTCCCACAGAACCAGGAAAGCCCAGGCCCCAAGCCTCACTGATAGCTGGCAATTTGAGGTGCTACAGTGCCTTCAGAGGGCACAGTTTGCCATGGGTTCCCACCTCCGATTGCGTGGCGAATGATGTCTCAGGATTGAGGAACAGAAACAGAAGTCGCTGGAAAAGCTCAGCAGGTCTGGCAGCACCTGTGAAGAAAAGAAAAATCACAGAGTTAACGTTTTCTTCACAGATGCTGCCAGACCTGCTGAGCTTTTCCAACGACTTCTGTTTCTGTTCCTGATGTACAACATCCACAGTTCGTTTGGTTTTTTTTTAAAAATTATTTCTCTGGATTGAGGTTTTGAGAGGGTATTGGCAGAGAGAGAGAGACTTGGTCAGCTGGCTGTGATAGAGCATAGAAGATAGAACATAGAAAAGTACAGCACAGTTACAGGCCCTTCGGCCCACGATGTTGTGCCATGGAATAATCCTAATCCAAAAATGAAATAACCTAACCTACATTCCCCTTAATTCACTGCTGTCCATGTGCATGTCCAGCAGTCGCTTAAATGTCACTAATGACTCCGCTTCCATGACTACCACTGGCAAACTATTCCATGCGCTCACAACTCTCTGGGTGAAGAACCTCCCTCTGACGTCTCCTCTATACCTTCCTCCTAACACCTTAAATCCTTGTTGTTGAACAGGAGCTCCATGCCTTTGAGGCTGAACAAGTGGCCTCCTCGAGGGGAGCTTTTGGAAGGCCTTGTCCCAGATTAACGATCCTCGATGATGGTTTGGAGGGAGGGCAGGAGGAAGGAATAAGAAGGGAGACAGGGCTAAGTGGTTGACCTCTGACTAGCATTATGTACCGTACAGCCGCACGATGCAGACCCTTCCATGAATATAAACCACAGGGCCTGTTGAGATAATGTATACTTGCTATCCAGTTTTGTAGCTCAGTAGAGATTTATTGGTGGATGTCCTAAGGCAGTCCAGCGATAGGGTTAGGGAATTGACCTTTTATATTCCGAGATTTCCCACTGTAGTCCATCTGTGTTACTCAGTGATTTTTGGCTATTCAGGTCTCTCTCTCGTTTTTATTGAAAAATAATCGTTGTCATCAGTTTTAACACCACCCCTGTTCCTTGCTGGGATGTGGTTTCCCTGGGAACCTCTCTGGTCTTTCCCAAGCGCCGAGTGTTGATGTTGGGTCTGTCTGATTTAGAGCGTGTGGCGGGGGAAGCTATTCGACTGTGGAAGGTGGCATCTGTGGCCAAGGTTTGCTTTTGCTCCCCATCAAAGCAACTGCCTCTTCAGGCCTGAGGACATTACAACATGGTGTGGGGAGCCCTGAACTTGACCTGACTTCAATACGCTGGCACCAAATGTTGGACTTCTGAAATGCCGCTGGGGTGTGAGAGAATTTTTTGACTTTTATTTTCCTCACTGGGAAGCTCTTGACTGTGGAAGACTTTTCACCTGAGTTTTACTTGTAGATCTCCGGAGTTAGGCAGGGCCTGGTGTCTCTTCTTGGCTTGAAATGATGCAGCTTTTCAATTGACCAGTGTGGTTAACCAGCTTCTGGAGGTTTAAGCAAGATGGGTCTACTACTACTTTAGAACTTCACTAAAACATGGACATAATTATTGACAGGGTAGAGGTAGAGAGGTTGTTTCTCCCCTTTGGGAGATTCTAGGACCGCAGGGGCATCATTTCAGAATAAGGAGTCACCTATTTAAGACTGAGATGAGGAAGAACATATAGTCATAGACGAATACAGCACAGAAACAGACCTTTCGGCCCAACTAGCCTATGCCGGCCATAATTTCAAACTGAACTAATCTCTCCTGCCATATCCCTCCAAACCTCTCCTACTCATGTACTTATGCAAATATCTTTTACACATTGTAACTGTACCCACATCCATCACTCTCTTTGGCAGGTCATCCCACACGCAAACCGCTCTGTGTATAAAATAAAATTCCTCCTTAAATCTTTTTCCTCTCACCTTAAGACTATGCCCCTTAGTTTTTGAAATCTCCCACCCAAGAGAAAAGACCATTGCTGCTACTTTATCTTGTGAAGATTTTTTTTTTAATCACAGGAGGCTGTTGTGGTTGGGTTGTTAAATATACTCAAGGTTGGGACAGGTTTTTAATTGTTACAGCAAGTAGCGTTGGGGATTATCAGATCAGCCATGATCTCGTTGAATGGTAGAACAGATTCGATGGGCGGAATGGCCTAACGCTGCTGCTACATCTTATCAGTCGGCCCACTTGATCCAACTGATCCACCGTGGCAGTATTCTGTTTGAGGCAATTCTGAATGCCCTTTCCCACACTGTATTCCTTTAATCTTTTCTCTCATTCCCCAGCCTCACTTTGGTAACATCACTTTGTCTTTGTATTGTCGTACGTCCCTACACAATTAGCACATTCAATATTTTCGAAATAATTCAATCAAATTACGGAATCATGTGGTGGTTGTGGGTTTTGTCAGTGTGGGCCATTTGGTTACAGTCATCACCTGACTGAAGCACGTCCAAGGGCTATGATCTGCTAGCCTTTGGGGCATACAGCCTGGCACCGAAATTCATATATCACGTTTTGCAGACGCAACTAGAGTGATCTGAGCTAGGTATTTTTCATGACGAAGACCGCTTTTCGGGTCTGCGTGATGTTAAAATGCACTCGGTATTAACCCTTCCAGACCCACATCGTGCCTTTTTATGCAGTGAATTGCTCTCCCTGTTATAGAAAAAATATTAAACTTGAAAGGGGTGCAGAAAAGATTTACAAGGGTGTTGTCAGGGTTGGAGGGTTTGAGCTACAGGGAGACGCTAAATGGGCTGGGACATCAGAGGCTGAGGGGTGACCTTATAGCGGTTTCTAAAATTATCTGGGGCTTGGATGTGGTGAATAGCCAAATTCTCTTCTCCAAGGTGGGAAAGTTCAACGCTAAAGGGAAAATATATAAAAAGGAGCTGAGGGCAACTTTTTCACACAGAGGGTGGTGCGTGTATGGAATGAGCTGCCAGAGGAAGTGGTGGAGGCTGGTACAATTACAACATTTAAAAGGCATCTGGATGGGTACATGAATAGGAAGGGTTTAGAGGGATATGGGCCAAATGCCGGTAAATGGGACCAGATTTATTTAGGATATCAGGTTGGCATGGACAGTTTAGACCAAAGGGCCTGTTTCTGTGCAGTATGACTCTAAATTGCTCTATAGTACTCGACAGGAGTGTGTTTGGGCAAGAAAACATTGGGTCACTTGAGGAAACATTGGGACAGGTGACCAAGAGATACATTTTGAGGAAGAGATAGAGAGTTTCACTGAGGGAATTCCATTGCATGGAGCTTGGGCAGTTCCTTCCAAAATTTGGGTTCACAGAAACTGGGGATACTTACGTGGCCAGCATTGGAGAAGTGGGTGATCGGAGGGTCTGGAGGATGTATTAAAGCGCAGAGGAATAGAACTCTTCAATTCTGTGTGTTTCAAGCAAATCCCATGTCTTGCTACTCGTTCAGTAGACATCGTATATTTGGGGCCTCTTGTTCCAGTCTTGTCCACAAACATCAATTGCCATACCCATTCATTGATCACAACTCCTGCAATATTAAAGCTGTCCATTTGAATTAAAGGCAGGAGACAGAGAGTAATGGGAGAGAGTTGCTTTTCGGACTGGAGGCCTGTGACCAGCGGTGTTCCATAGGGATTGGATCTGGGTCCTGTTTTGTTTGGCATTATGTTCTCATCCAAATCATTTATATAAGAGGCATGGTTAGTAAGTTTGTGGATGACACCAAAGTTCTTGGTATTGTAGACACTGAAAGGAGGTTTTCTAAGATTACAAAGGGATCCTGATTAAATGGGTCAATGGGCTGAAAAATGGCAGATGGACTTCAATCTGGATAAATGCACGGTGTTGCATTTTCGTACAACAAACAAGGGTGGGGCTTATATAATTAGTGCTAAGGCCTTGGGTAACGTTGTAGAACAGAGGGACCTAGGGGTGCAGGTACATAATTCTTTAAAGTTTGCATCACACATAGACAGGGTGATTAAAAAGGCGTTTAGCACACTTGCCTTCATTGGTCAGTCCTCTGAGTGTAGGAGTTGGGAAGTCATGTTAAGGTTGTACAGGACACTGGTGAGGCCTCTTCTGGAATATTGTGTCCCGTTCTAGTCACCCAGTAGTTGGAAGGATATTGTCAAGCTGGAGAGGATTCGGGAGAGATTTACCAGGATGTTGCAGGGTAAGGAAGGTTTGAGTTATAAGGATAGTTTGAACAGGCCGGGACATTTTTCACTGGAGTGTAGAAGGTCGAGAGGTGACCTTACAGAAGCTTATAAAATAATGAGAGAGAGATAGAGTTGATGGTAATTTTTTTTTCCTTAAGATGGGGAATTTCAAGTCTGGGGCACACTAAGGTGAAAAGAGAGAGATTAAAAAAAAGACATAAGGGTCAAATTTTATTTTACACAGTGGTTTATGTGTGGAATGAACTTCGAGGAAGTGGTGGATGTGGATGCAGTTAGGATTTAAAAGATATTGGGATAAGTACATGAATAGGAAAGGTTTGGAGGATACAGGCCAGGAGCAGACAGGTGGCACTAGTTTAGTTTGGGATTATGGTTGGCATAGACTGGTTGGACCGAAGGGTTTGTTGCTGTGCTGTGTGTGACTGTATGACTCTGTTCAAATGCAACAAGACCTGGACTTTATCCAGGCTTAGGCTGATTGACAAGTGACATGTGTGCAATGGAAATGCCAGACAATGACCATCTCCAATATGAGACAATCTAACAAGCACCTTTTGACAGTCAATGGCATTACCACTGCTGAATCCTTCACTATTAACATCCTGGGGGTTACCATTGACTAGAAACTCAGCTGGACTTGCCACATAAACACAGTGGCTCAAGGAGCAGGTCAGAGCTTAGGAGTCCTGCAGTGAGTAACTCCCCTCCTGACTTCCCAAAGCCTGCACCCCCCCCTACAATACCAAGTCAGGAGTGGGATGGAATACTCCCCACTTGCCCTGGATGGGGGCAGCCCCAACAACACTCGGGAAGCTCGACACTATCCAGGACAAAGCAGCCCATTTCACTGGCACCACATCCACAAACATCACTCTCTCCACCAACGATGCTCAGTCACAGCAGTGTGTACCATCTACAAGATGCCCTGCAAAAACTCATCAAAGATCCTCAGGCAGCACCTTCCAAACCCACAGCCCCTTCTATCTAGAAGGACAAGGGCAACAGATACATGGGAACACCACCCCCCTGCAAGTTCCCCATCAAGCCGCTCACCATTCTGACTTGGAAATATATTGCCATTCCTTCAGTGTCACTGCGTCAAAATCCTGGAATCCCCTCCCTAAGGGGACATTGTGGGTCAACCCAGAGCAGAAGGACTGCAGTGGTTCGGGAAGGCAGCTCACCCCCAGCTTCTCAAGGGGCAGTTAGGGACAGGCAATAAATGCTGGCCCAGGCAGCGATGCCCACATCCCAGGAGTGGGTTTTTAAAAAAAAACCCGTTGTATGTTAAAGTTCAAGTTGCCATGGCAACATGCATGTTGTAGACTGGTGCTATGTGTAGTGATGGCAGAGGCTTGCCTGACCAGGAATCCCTCCCTGTTCTTACTGTTCCTGGTATGTTTTGGAAGCATTCGTAGATGATGAATTGACTTGTTTTATTCAGGTTCAGAAAGTAATGAGACTCAAAGCAGCAGCTTCTAGCACAGAGGCAGGGATGATACTGACCATACCACAGGAGCCAGCCCTGTATTGTCTCATCGCACTCCTTCATAAAGACCTCTCTCTTGAATCTCTTCCCTCAAGAGACTGCCCACTCCTCTCTGATTGCTGTGTCCTCTCTGTTCTGAAGACTCCTTGAGAGTCCTCTTTGCTCTCATCATTGCATTTCCCCTTTTTGTAAGGCCATGAGAAACAGGAGCAGGATTCAACCATTCGGCCCATCAAGTCTGCCCCGCCATTCAATTGTGGCTGGTGTGTTTCTCAACCCCATTCTCCCGCCTTCTCCTTTGATACCCTTAGTAATACACAGCCAGTCTATCTCGGTCTTAAAAAGACTTGGCCACTTCAGCCCTCCGCGGCAATGAGTTCCATAAATTCACCACCCTCTAGCTGAAGAAATTCCTCCTCATCTCAGTTGTAAAGGGTCGCTGTGAGGATGTGCCCTCAGGACCTAGTCTCTGTTACTAGTGGAAACATACTCTCCACATACGCGATGCAGGCCCTCTCATTATTCTGAACATTTCAGTTGGGTTCCCCCTCTTCTAACCTTGATGAAGATAAGACCCAGAGTTTGCAATTGTTCCACACATAAGCCCTTCATCCCTGGGATCATTCGTGTGACCCCCCTCAAACGTCAGCACATCATTAGATATAGGGATCATAACTGTTCACAGTATTCCAAATGGGGTCTATAACGCACAGGCCAGGGATAGTGCTTGAGTTTTGAGTAAGTGTTGTGTTGTTTGAGTGGGAATTGTGCGTACTGATATGTGGCAGGTATGCTGAGAAGGCACAGCGAGCAAGTCTCGGCTTGTGAAACACATGAAAGCATTGGGTGACGTGGTGCTGCTTCATGTTTTTCCCACTTGACTCAGTCTTTGCGTTTCCAGGCCGCTGGCCGTTCTCCTGAGTCCAATAAAAGCACCATTCTGCAGTCATAGAGGAGCAACAGACCCATTAATTAAGTGGGTCATTGCTGAAGACTCTGTTCCTTATAGATTTGTTCAGAGGGACAAAATGACTTTGTGTGTTTTGTTTCCCATTTTACTCCACCACTTCAAGGCTGTCTCTGCTAAGATCTAATTTCTCTTTTCAACATGAATGATTATTGTCACAACCTCGGAGCTGACAGAAGCACCTACGTTACTGATTGCAAAGGAACATTATTGAGCACCAAAATAGAGTCACGATTTGTGGTGTACGTAGGCTAGTCCCGGACTGGGACAAACACTTCTACAGACCCATACCTGAGTCTGCTTTATTTTATTTCCAGGAATGCTGTCTCTTTCAAACTGACATTTTTCCCCCCTCATCACCAAATCACCATGACTTTCTTTTTTTTTGTTTTTTGTCTATAACCACCATCAGTATACCACATTTATGGCCGATTGAATATCTTCATGAGATTGTCAGTTAATGCTAGCTGAAGGAGAGGGTGAAGAGGCTAAATCGAAATGGAGTTGGAGAGAAAACTGAAGCACTGTAGCACCCATCTCTCCCTAATGGCATTGACAATGTTGATGGACACTGCATTCTCCCTCTCCTAAGGATACCCAGACATGGACATAACTGCAGAAGCCCATCAGCAGAAATGAGTGGGTTTGCTTTTATATTTTTCCTAATCTACCCGTTCAGAGACATAATTACACCCTCTTGGGCAGCTGGGATGCGAACCTGGGCCCTCTGGATCAGAGATAGCAACACTACCAATACACTGTGAGAGCCCTCTGGGTCTGCTTTATTCCAGATTTTTTTTCAAGTATCTTGAATTTGGATTCCGTCGTCTGTCATTGCTGAGATTCGAACATTAACTGGGTCTCTGGATTAATAGTCAAGTGATAATTCCAATCGGGTGTGCCCTCCTCGTAGCGGATTGGATTAGTTTGTAATAACCAATTTGAGGCTCTTTTTCTGTTATTGCACTGAGAGTGTAGACGGAGATTGTGCTTTTGAATCTTTAAATGGGAATTGAAGCCAGAACTATCTAATTGAGAGACGAGAGTGCTTTCCACTGCGCCAGAGCTGATAGCTGGCTATTGGAGTGTTACTCTTTATATTTGTAATGGTGAATGATTTGATGCGGTAGACCCAGGAAAGTAGGCCATGACCTGTTGATAGTGGCCCCACTGGCTTTGCTAATGTGGAAGTTATTCAGAGAAGAATTTCACAAAGCTAGTAACCAGGGTTATTAGGGAAGGCAAATGGAACGCTGACCTCCCATCCATGGACTCCAGGAAAGGAAACTGCCATCCTTACCTGGTCTGGCCTACATGTGACTCCAGACCCACAGCAATGTGGTTGCCGCTCAACTGCCCTCTGGGCAATTAGGGATGGGCAGTAAATGCTGGCTGAGCCAGTGATACCCTTACCCAGTGAATGAATTTTTAAAAAAGTTCACAAGGGTAAACAACATGAGTGTGTACCCTGTCATAGCTTGTCAGAATTTTGAGTATTTCAATACAGATCACTGCTCGTTCTAAAGCTCAATGAGTGTTTCCTCATAAAATAGCCCCTTCTTGTCAGGAATCAGCCTAATGAATCCATAAAACTCTGGTAAGAGAAGTAGGCCATTCAGCCCATCTAGTCTGTTCCACCATTCAATAAGATCATGGCTGATCTGATAATCCGCAACTCCACTTTCCTGCTTGATCCCCCAAAGTAACCTAGATTCCCTTACTGGCTTTAAAACAAAATCTACCTCAGTCTTGATTATACATAAATGACCCAACTTCAATAGCCGTTTGCAGTAAAGAATTCCACAGATTCGTTACCCTCAGAGAAACAATTCTCCTTGCTTCTGACTTGTGCGACCCCACCCCTATTCTGAGTTTACATGGTCCAGTCCACAATTGTAAACCACCTTCCCACTTCTACCCTAAGAATGTTATATGTGTAAATAAGATCACCTTTTTATCCTTCTAAACTTCAACGAGTACAGGCTCAAAATCCATTCAACTTCTCATAAGACAGTACCCCCATGCCCTGTATTAGCCTAGTGAACCTTCTCTGGATTGCCTCCAATGCCAGTATATCTTTCCCTGGACCAGGGGACCAATACCGTTTAGACTGCAGGCGTGCTCTGAACATTGCGATGTGCAGTTTGACAAAATTCTCCCTACCTTTATCCTCTATTCCCTTAGAAATAAAAACAAAACCAGAAATTGCTGGGAAAAGCGACTCAGCAGGTCTGTGTGGAGTTTCGATATTCTCCCTGTGTCTGCATGGGCTTCCTCCCACAGTCCAAAGGTATGCAGGTTAGAGTGGATTGGCCGTGCTAAATTGTCCCATAGTGCTCAGGGGTGTGTAGGTTAGAGTGGATTGGCCGTGCTAAATTGTCCCATAGTGCTCAGGGGTGTGTAGGTTAGGGTGGATTGGCCATGCTAAATTACCCGTAGTGCTCAGCAGTGTGCAGGTTAGCGTGGACTGGCTGTGCTAACTTGTCCCGTAGTGCCCAGGGATGTGCAGGTTGGGTGGATTGGCAATGCTAAATTATCCCATAGTGCTCAGGGATGTGCAGGTTAGGTGGATTGCCTGTGCTAAATTATCCCATAGTGCCCAGGGAAGTGCAGGTTAGGGTGGATTGGCTGTGCTAAATTATCCCATAGTGCCCAGGGAAGTGCAGGTTAGGGTGGATTGGCTGTGCTAAATTATCCCATAGTGCCCAGGGAAGTGCAGGTTAGGGTGGATTGGCCGTGCTAAATTATCCCATAGTGCCCAGGTATGTGCAGGTTAGGGTGGATTGGCCATGCTAAATTATCCATAGTGTCCAGGGAAGTGCAGGTTAGGGTGGATTGGCCGTGCTAAATTACCCATAGTGCCCAGGTATGTGCAGGTTAGGGTGGATTGGCCGTGCTAAATTATCCCATAGTGCCCAGGGATGTGCGGGTCAGGGTGGATTGGCCGTGCTAAATTATCCCATAGTGCCCAGGGATGTGCAGGTTAGAGTGGATTGGCCATGCTAAATTATCCCATAGTGCCCAGGGATGTGCAGGTTAGGGTGGATTGGCCGTGCTAAATTATCCCATAGTGCCCAGGGATGTGCAGGTTAGAGTGGATTGGCCATGCTAAATTATCCCATAGTGCCCAGGGATGTGCAGGTTAGGGTGGATTGGCCATGCTAAATTGCCTGTGTGTGTTGATTAGGTGGGTTTATAGGGCTATGGGTCTGGGTTGGATGCTCCAAGGGTCGGAGCTGGATGTGTTGGCTGAAGAGCCTGTTTCCACACTCTAGGGATTCTGATTCTAAGGTCATTAATCAGCCAGATGAGTTTTTCCGACAATTGGCAATGGTTTCGTGGCCATCACTAGACTCTTAATTGCAGTTTTTAAAATTGAATTCATAATCCACCATGTGCCATGCTAGGATTTCAACCTGCGTCCCCAGAACATTGTGGGTCTCTGGATTAACAGTTCAGTGATAACAACACTAGTCTTCAACCCCCACCCCCCGTATCTAGAGTTAGGCTGCGCAATTTCAAAATTAGGAGATTCCCAATTCAAGAGTGCGATGAGGTATTTCATCTGGGTGTCTTTGGAACTCGGTGCCCTATTCAGGACCAGAGTCTGGGGCTTTGAATGTATTCAAAGCCCGACTTGAATAGATTTTTGATTAACAAGAGAATTTGAGGTTAAGGGGCGGGGGTCCAGCAGAAAGTTGGAGTTAAGGCCGTAGCCAACTCGACCCTGATTGCAGGTGGAGCCAACTCAATGGCCTGCATATCTAGGCCTGAAACGTCAGTTTTTGTGCTCCTGAGATGCTGCTTGGCCTGCTGTGTTCGTCCAGCTCCACACTTTGTTATCAATGGCCTGCTCTTACACCTGTTTCTTAAATTCTTTTTAGTTCCAGGGATATAAATCTGGCAAGTTCTAAATTTCTGAGATTGTAAGCACAAACCTCACCACAAAACACCATTGGAAAGTAGCTCGGGGTCCTATCGGGAAGAGGTTAGCCTCGTGTCTAAGCCAGGGATTCCTGTCCCAGGCATGGACATGTCAGAAAACAGAACCCAGTTTGTGTGCAGCAAGTTCCCACAAAAATCCATGAAATACATTAGAGTCTTGTTTCTTTTTTCAGTGTATCATGATCCTTTGATCTTAAGTAAATGTTTTTTTTCCCAGCTCTGCAGACCAGTCACTTAAGCTTCCTTCTAGGTCAGCTTTTGTCCTCCTGGGATGCTGTTTGGCCTGCTGTGTTCATCCAGCTCCACACTCTGTTATCTCCTTTTCACTCCTGCTCCCTGACCCACCAAGCTCCACCTCTCTCCCCACCGCCCCCCCCCCCCCCCCCCCCCCCCCGCCAAAGCCATTAAAAAAAATGTCCTTGAGCTATAGGAGCAGAATTAGGCCATTCAGCCCATCAAGTCTGCTCTGCCATTCATTCATGGTCTGTGTTTCTCAAGCCCATAATCCTTGATCCCTTTACCAATCGAGAACCTACATGTCTCTGCCCTGAAAGACAGTCTATGACTTGGCCTCTGCAGCAGGGAGTTTCGCAGATTATCCTTTCTCTGTCTGAAGAAATTCCCAGGAAATGTCCTGTGTAACCAGGAGTCTGCCTTAAATGGGATGCACCATAGGCTCATACTCCAATGTGTCAAGGGAGAGGCTTTCAAAAGAGAACTGTAGAATTACCTAAAGAGCATCTTAAATTTGCAGTAGAACATGGGAATAG